>NW_021319505.1:38926-48037 GCF_001605985.2 Dendrobium catenatum | reverse complement strand
CGATCAGACCAAAAACCCATCGTCCTGGCCGATTCCCTGGACAATCCTCAGGACGATAATTAATTCTGAAAAAGTCCTGCTCTCTGTCTTTTGCACTGAACTGATCGGCTTGGGACGATGCCCCTATCGGCCTGGCCGATCCTGGGAGAAAAATCACCTGGAGCAATCTGGGCAATTTCTTGAGCAAATTTCAACTAATCGTCCCAGGACGATCCCAGATCATCCTGGACGATCCTGGAACAGAAACAGAACTTCACACCAACACCCCTCGCTAACCTCCCTGGCCGCCAGTCTCACCAAACCGCCGGTCACCTTCTTTCCCTTTGGCTCCACAAATCTCCCTTCACATTCAAAGCCCTTTCCTATTTTAGCCCTTCTAACATAGTAACAAAATGAAATTTAAAATTCAAATTAATTTGAATTTTGAATTTGAATTTTGTTTCTAAAATTATGATTCTTATTTTAAGAAAGTATTTGAATTAGATCCAGTTAATTATTTAATTGAATGTGATTTAAATATAACTCCATAATTTAAGGTTTCAATCAAAGTCCTTTGAATTCTCTTTCCATAACCTCCTCTCCCCCCTTTTAATGCTGCTGGCCCCTTCCCCCCCCTTCTTCCTCTTTGACTCCAAAATTTGATTTTCCCTTTGATTACTTTCCTTTTATCAAATGATTTAAGTTAGGAAAATATTTTATTTCAAATTTGAAATAGATTTGAATTTGAAATACTTTCCTAATTTAAGATAGAATATTTTAGAAAAGTTACTTAAATTAAATCTAATTAGGTTTCAAATTATATTTGATTTGATTTAATTATTCTTAATATTTTGATCTCAATTAAAGCAAGAAATTCAAATCTCAAATGTCCCCTTTTTTTCCTTCTCGTTCTACATCACCAAGACTCATCATGGTTCAATCTTTTTAATCCTTGAAACCTATCCCAATGAATTGTAAATATCATTGGGAATCCATTAGAACCAAACTCAGGTTTTTAGTTTGACCTAATTGACCAAGTCAACTATGGTTGACCAAAACACTTATTAAAGATCTAAATAGCTATTTTTGACCAAATGACCAAACCAGTGCATAGGACCACTTCCACTAGTCTCCGACATCAAACCAAACCTGTTGAGCCCTACTCCTATCCCTATGTCAACCTAGTTGACCAAATCAACTATGTGTCCCATGATCACTCAATGAAACACCAAATCAATTCCAAACTCACCCAAAACACTTTAATCATCTTCTTAGTGGTTTTGGTTTAACTAGACATGTTGACCCAATCAAAAGTTGACCAGGTCAACTGAGGTTAATTCTGGTTAAAAACTATCCTATTTGGGTCAAATACTTCAAGTTGGCAAAATCAACCCCACCAAACCTTTAATCCAATTCCACCCCTGGGTTTGAATGTTTTCAACTTTAATGCAAGATGAATATCCTTAAGTTTGACTAAAGTCAACTTAGAAACTTGGTCAAACTTTTCCATATACTTAAACACTCATTTGAACCCTCTGATATAGCCACACAATTCTCCTAATTTACTCATATAGCTTGCATACATCTCTTCATACTTCATCCTATTGAACCTCAAGAATTTGACCAGTCAACTAGTCAACCTAAGCTTGAGAAAAGACTTCCTTAGTCAACCTTTGCATATAAGTCCCAATTTCCTAGAGAGAACTTTTCTATTTTGTTCGACATCCTTAGAGGCTTTCCTTTAATTTCCCATTGATTCCCTTCCATTTGGGAGCTGTTCACGTCGAGAAAATAAAACCAAGGGCCAAATCCTCCTCCATCCTAAATCTTGGAGTTTGCGACCTAGGTTGCTTCAGCGGTCCATTTCTTCTAGAGGATTATACGAGGATAATTTACAAGCACAATCATATCTCCCTCCTTCAAAACCCTCAGATAAAATGGCATATATTATAGGCCATAGTTTATTCTTCTAGGTTTCAAAATAACTCATCAGGCTTTGCATAAAAAGCTTTAAAATCACTTCCCCACTCTTCTTCTAGCCTTGGTTTATCTCTGTCTAAAAATTGGAGTCATTTGATTCGTTGTGTGAAGTATTTGAGTTCAAGAGAAATTTTAGGGCGTCCTGGGTTTATTGTGAGGAAGATGAAATCCTGACCGTCCATTTTTTTATATTTGATTCGGATGGTTAGGATTATCTCTTTCTTTTGTTTCATCCGACCACCCAGATTTCCCCCTTAAGTGTAGGATTATATATTGTCTGTTCATCTCAGATCATGCTCGATCTAGATATGACGTGGATAAGTAACGACATGTTAGGTCTCAGTCGTCCGCTTTGAATAGCAGGCATCCTACGGCTTATATATGATTCAATGTGGATAAGTATGATGGTGGGTTAGATCTCAGTCGTTCAACTCAAATAGCATGAAATCAGTGGCCTCAATCTAGTCTAACGTGGAAAAGTAAACATAAGATTGAATCCGGTCCGTTTATCTCGAATCGAGCGGAATGAATGATCCATATTTGTGTCCGTTGTGTTTAAGTGGATGAGAGAACCTACGTGTGTTTGCCACGTGGCCCGATCTCCTGACGCAGTATGGAAAGAACCTGTATAGTCACCCCCGCTAGCTGATTGTATATCATTTCTTAACTGATTTTGGAGTTCTAGGGCTCTATGAATTTAGAAAAGTGTTTGTTTTATTTTAAAAATAAGATTAAACTATTTTAATGTATGTTTGGATAGTTATTTAGGTTTATATAAAAAAACCTATTTTAATTTTAATTACATATTTATATATTATTCTGACTTGAATTTTGGCTGAGGTATTTTAGGGCCTACCTCTTACCTTCCCTAAATTCTCGAGGTCTTTTGATGCAAGCTCAAGCTGTTCATGAATTTTCAAGGATCTTGATCATGTTTTGGCCTAGATATTTTGAAATCCACGACCAATCCAATTTAAATCCAATAATTGTATAGTAGGGCTCTATGGAATCAATGATCGATCTTCTTTCATTGCCAAATAAGCTTGAGTTATAACAATGCATTGTTTAGTAGATTTTGATCACCAATGGTATAAAAATTTCTATGATATATTCTCTAATTATGCGTGGTCATGACCTTAGATTGGGTAGAGTGTTACTTGAATTCTAAAACTTGTAGGTCACCCTATGGCCTACAAGCTTTAATAATTCATTATGCTCACTCCATAGAGTATTAGGCATTCATATTGCATGGTGTGTCTGGTTATATGTTTATGCTAAGGGTTAGAGACTTCCCGTTCTGATCCCACTCAATTTAGTGACAATCTAGGACCAAGTTTTCATAATTTTAGGAAAATCATAGAGTTTGCATATGTATCCCATAGGGATGTGACTCACAACACTTAAACATAGTGACAATACCTATCTTAGGCTAAGAGTTTGTTGATTTTAAGAGTTATCAAGATAAGGATTTAATTAACCTAAACTAACCCTTCAAATAAGTCTAGAACTTTAAAAATTCATAATAAACTCAAACAAACTCTAAAAATTATAAATAAAATATCAAAATACTAAAAATTATACCCTCGATCTAGAAATAATAAAAGCCCTATCAAATTATCTTTAATTTAATTTTAATTAAATATTCAAGGAAAATTAATAATTAATTTAATTAATTAGTTAAACATATTTTAAAATTTTAAAAAACCTCCAAATGCTTTGAAACATCCCCTTAGGTCATTTCTGACCTTTGGGAATTATTTGGACCGAAATATAAAAATCTCCTTAATTAGGCAATTTTAGAAAATTCCAAAAATACTTAAAACTTTAAAAAATTATAATTAATTTAAAAAAATCTAATTTAATCAAACTCAAATCTATTCAACTCTAATTAAAATCAAATATTTTCTAAAAATTTTTAACCTCCAAAATTAAGTCAAAAATCAAAAAGTTAATTTTTCGATCAACCATAGTTCAATTCAAGGTCCAAACTTCAAAAAATCATAACTCTTTGTCAAAAAGTGCAAATTAAGCAAACTAATTGTCTAACTACTCATCATAAGGTCTTATATTTATTATAAATCTAAAAAAAATCAAAATTAACTTTAATTTAAAAAGTCAACTTTTGGACCTTTAATTAATCGATTAAATAATTCCAATAATATCAAAAATTTAATAATTTGTTAAAATTTCAGAAAATTCCAATTTGATTAATAAAACCATATAACCAACATTCTACTATACAACTACCACTCTAGAGATAAATTTTTTAGGATGGATTATTCATGGCTATAGGGCTACGTGTCTTAAGGAGGCCTATTTCCTTGAGCTTGGGGGTACAATGCCACAAATGAATTTAATGGAGTGTAAAAATTTAAATGAAATTATTTTTAATTATTTAACTAAACTAAAATCCTTAATTCAACTACATCAACCAGGTTTTTAGGATGGACTAGTATGAGCTACAGGGCTATGTATCCTAAGGAGGCCTTATTCCTCGTGCTTGGTGGCACAGCGTCATGAACCAGTTGATGGAAAATATAAATTAATTTAACATTTAAAATCTACCTCTAATTGAATTAACTAAAATTTATTAACCTTTTAATCTTTAACTAATTAAACTCATTCAATCAATCAACCCTTAAAACCTATCATATGTTAAGCTTTAACACATTGATACCTATCTTCAAACATAAATTTTTTTCTTCGACCCTTGACAAACTAAAACCTTAGAAAACATCAACAAATAATCTAGTTTAGGATTTACACCAGTTACATGACCTGCTACACACATTTTAGATGGTTTACAGGGACATCCAACTCTAGTATATGCTAGGTTGGTGCTTACTTTACTATTATGTACCGTATTTTCCAAGATTTTATTGCATATTATGATTGAAATTGGTTGATGTGCTTACTTACTTTTTTTACTGCACTTTATGAATTGATGTGATGGGCGATAGTTTACTTTTAGGTTAGGATCATTCTAGTTGCTTACTAAATTTTCTACAGGTAGCCATGTTCGTGCAGGGCAATAGAAAGGGGCTAAAACTTTAATAATTATATTACTGCTACTTGTGCTTCAACTTGTTTAGCCCCCCAAATAAATAAGAGCATGACCAAGCGCAACTGGATTAAGTGTTTAATTTTATTATATATAACTGCTTGGGATTGATTTAATATTTAGATGCTTAGGATAACCTTGCAGGAGAGTCTAAATTTTTCTTTTCAGTATCAATGTAATTCATTTAAAGTTAAGAGTTGTGAAAGAGTCTTTGAGATTAAGATACTCAGACTCAAAATTGAGTTTCAAAGATGAAAGGTTACGTCTTAGGGTGATAGTCCTTTTTCATTTGGAAGCTCAATTTTGGATCACTCCACTATCCAAAGTGAAAATAGTGACCTCTCTCTCAGGAGAAGAGTATTCTTTTCAAATTGGGTATCCAGATAAGTCGAATCTAAGGAGCGCAAAGAGGAGAAAGATGAAGAGCTGAAGACAAAGAGTATCCCACTCAAAGTTTACTTGTGTTAGTCTTAGGATTAGAATTCGGGTTTATGGATAGAGGTTCCCAATCACTTTTAATTTCTGTAATTCTGAGTTGTAATAAATGGAGAATTATTTTTAGGAATTAATTTTATTTATTAATATTTGATTTAATTTGCTTGTGTATAGGATCTTACATGCTTTCCTAGTTTTTTAGTGTTGATGTGTCGATTTTATCTTAGCTTGGTTATGTGGAGGCTCATGAGGGCACGATAAATTTTTTTCTACTTTGAACTTAAATAAATTTTTTAGATAACATAGAAACTCTAACAACCTATGAAGTAAGCCCGAGGCCGCTAGTTCACATAAGCATATCATCACTTTATCTTTCTTGTTAGGCACCTCCCCGTCTATAGGTTATGGTAGATCATATGACCTTTGAGGGTACAGATCTGTCAAGGATATGTTGTGCGATCTCTAGGAAAAAATATTTTAAAGTCTTTTTCAAAAACTACTTTATTCTATTTTATGCATTTAATCGAGTCGATCAGCATGCATCGCATTAGAAACTAATTTAAAATGATTTAAATTTTTTAATTACATTTCTCTTAAGCGTTTCCACCCTACATAAGTCAAAAGACTAATTAGAAAAAGCTCTATATTAATTCCAACTCTAAAAAAACTTAAATAAAATGTCCCTACCATTCTTTCATAAAAGACCAGACTCATTGATTTAAAATCGACTAGGTGTCCAAACAATTATTAATGAATGATATTTTCTTCCTTGGGGAGATATATCATTTGTTAATAAAATTTTGGATATGAAATTAGTGATAATTTATCTATATTATCATAGTGAGATATTATATCAAACTTCAGTTTGGCCTTCCGAGGTCATATGCAGTTCTTTTTTGAATCTAATTACGATATTCAAGGTGAGATTTGTAATTCTAAAGTTGAAACTCATTTTGAAATGTTATTTCCATCCCTAAAGGTGGTATATCTTTTTTTTGATGGGTTATTCGATTTTAAAATTAAAATCCAAAGTTCATTTCAGATTCCCAAAAGAAAACTAAATTTCCAAAATTACCTTTTCAAAAAGTTCACCAATAAGAATGTTGTATGTATAGGTGTAAGAATTGGCATACAGTGCATGTAGAGCTTAGCGATGAAGCATGCATATTATAATGATTAAGTGCTCGAAGAATTGATCATAGCTTGTATTCAAGCTTGAACTTATGAGACCCTTTACGAGTTATAACTCACACGTAAGTTTGTACTTATTATCCCCTGAACACTCTAGCCTCAAAGGTGATGGTGACAGGTCTTCTAGGTGTCAAAGTTATGGGGAGCTTAAGAAGAGGCGTTGAAGCATATTGGGGATTGTGGTAGTTGAAGCAAGCGTTGGGCTACTGTGCATGTGATGGAGTTCTTGGTAGTTAAATGAAAAAGAAAATCTTTTTGAATATTTTAAAACAAAAGATTTATGCGAAAGCAATAATAATTTCATAATAACAAAAAATTGAGATTTCGATCACAGAATAAATCACAGAATAATGTAGAAATTAAATGCAAAAAAGTAACTAGAAAGAATAAACCAAATTTATAGTGGTTCGATCAACTTTACTTACATCCATTCCCTAGAGACTCCCTATCCAGATATTACACTAAACTCTTTAGTGACTCTCCTTTAGCCCCCATAGCTAGATGGAGAAGCCTTTAATAATTTTGTTCCACCAACTTGGTGTGACAAATGACCAAAACTCCTTTTACATGTAGAGAACCTTGTCTCCTCTTTCTCCCTCCTGGAGATGGCAGAGAACAATGAATCCCTTTCACCTTCCCTGGTGCGACGGAGTAGCTAGATCCTTTAACACCAAAGATATCTTTTTCTTCCCAAAACTTTCCTCAAGACAAACCTTAAATCCGATTGTACTAAGATGGAAGCTTGCCAGAGCAATCGTGTGAAACCCCCTCCACACTCCCTTGAAGCTCACAAGGATCTTCTCCCTCTCAAACTCCACCTTTTTTTCTCTCCCTTCTAATTAAGGCTCTCTTCATGTCTTCTCCAAAAAAAATGAAGAATCAATACATGTCAAAGAAACTAATAATGTCTTTGGAGAAAGCTTAAATAGAGGGCTTTGAAAAACCTTAGAAACTCAATTATGGCAAAAACGATCATACAGTATGGTCGCATGATCTTCCAATACGATTCACAGAATTTGAAAAACCTTATAAACTCAATTCTGGCGCCTAATATCGTAATGTATGATCGCAGGATCATCTAGTACAATGTGCAGAATTTGACATGATAGTATTATACAATTTCCATATAGTTTAGTATGATCAGTTTAAATTTGTACTGATCATCTATTATGATATTGGGGATCGCCCTAGATGATTAGAAGAAAAAAATTTGGTATTTTGTATGGGAAAATCAAGTATCGTCCCATGTATCTCTCGGGTCATGTAGTACGATCTTCATTGATCGTCCTAGACGATCGTTTGGAACAAATTAACCATAATTAGTCCCAAAATGATAGGATCAATTTATACATGATTGTCATAGATCATCCAGTACAATGTACATCATCCCACTACAGGAAAAACGTCGAAATCCGGCGTTTTTTTCCGGCGGTTACGCTAGATTAACCGGCGGTTTTATGTATTACCTACGGCTTTACGACGATCGGATCTGGGTCGGCGGTCGGAGAAGTTTCATTGGCGGCGGTCGGAGAAGCTTCGTCGGTCGTGGTCGGACGAGCAGAGGCGAGCGGAGGAGAGGGAAATGAGAGAGAAAGAACGAGGAAGAATGAAATGTGAGTTGCGGGCCTGGTCGTTTTAGGGCACTGACCGGCGGTTTTTCGGAGGTCCAAACCGCCGGTACAAAATTACTTATCAACGGAGGTCCAGGCCGCCTTTAAACCGCCGGTTAATATTGATATCCGGCGGTTTTCCGGCGGTTTTTGGACCGCCGTTAGTACCGGCGGCTTAACATACAAAAAACACCGGTAGGCCGCCGTTAAAAGCCGGCGGTTAAACCACCGGCTATACTGCCGGTAACACCGGCGGTCCATAAACCGCCGGTTAGAACCGCCGGTAATAGCTATTTTTTCTGTAGTGTCCTGAACAATTAGACAAAATATGAAATTTAAAATCTTGCCTAAATTATGATTGACTGATAATTTTTATGATCATAACTGATCATCCTGGACGATCTAAATCATCCAATACAATTAGTTAGAAGAGCTGATCATACATTACGAAATAAAATCATACAATACGATTAGTTTAAAATTTGAATATATGGTTTTGACTCAATCTCACTCCCTTTGAGTGTGTGTGCATGGTCACCAAACTAGCATACACCTTTTTATGATTTGATTCAATAAATAAAAAATACATCAATAAATATTATAAAAATTTTTACAGCATAACATATTATACCCAATCTTGAGCCTTGAATCTTCATTGGATGGTGCATGAGGTTTTTAAAATGTTAGTACACACACAAATAAATTTACATTGCAAATACAAGGAGACATAGAGAGAAAAGCCATAATGTTTATTATCATCAAAAATATAAACTCGTGAGCTTAAGTTGTAACAGTAATGGCCTTGAGGATGCACACATGAGGATGCATGCAAGTGATCTTGTGGAGCTATGGCTA
>NW_021319505.1:23319-31135 GCF_001605985.2 Dendrobium catenatum | reverse complement strand
CCAGCCTTATTGGTCCCAAAGAAAAACAATGAATGGAGGCTCTGTGTTGACAGTCGTGCCATAAACAAGATCACAATCAAATACCGTTTTCCCGTTCCACGGATTGATGAGCTTATTGATCATCTTGTAAATGCTTCGGTGTTCTCGAAGTTGGACCTCCGTAGTGGATACCACCAAATTCGCATCCGGCCTGGGGATGAATGGAAGACTGCGTTTAAGACACCCTTCGGACTATACGAATGGAGAGTGATGCCATTCGGTCTATGCAACGCTCCATCCACTTTCATGAGGTTAATGCAAGACATTTTACAGCCATTTTGGGGCAAATCTTGCATTTCCTACTTTGATGACATCTTGGTGTACAGCACCTCATTGTCACACCATCGGATTCACCTTAAGGAAATTTTTGAACTCTTGCAGAAGCATACATTGTTTTTGAATTACTCCAAATGTCAATTTGCGGCCCCTCAGGTGCAATTTTTAGGCTTCGTTGTGTCCGCGGCAGGATTACAGATGAATCCCGATAAAGTGAAGGCTATCATGGAATGGCCCGTACCTACTTCCGTCTCTGACATTCGCAGCTTCGTGGGCTTAGCCAATTTCTACCGTAAGTTCATCAGGGGCTTTAGTGTGATCATGAGCCCTCTCACTGATTGTTTAAAAGCTAAATCATTCCAATGGGGTGACCGTCAGAATCAGAGTTTCAACTCTATTAAGGCTGCATTAACAACAGCCCCCGTTTTAGCCATTCCAAATTTTGACAAGTTGTTCACAGTGGAGACGGACGCTTCCTCACAAGGTATCGGTGCGGTACTCTCCCAAGAAGGGCGACCAGTGGCCTATTTCAGCGAAAAACTCTGTCCCTCTCGACAACGTTGGTCCGCCTATGAACAAGAGCTATACTCGGTTATTCGTGCATTAAAAGAATGGGAGCCATATCTGTTGCATCAGGAGTTTATCATTTGCACCGATAATCATGCGCTTCAATTCATCAACAGTCAAAAACATGTAAACCGGATGCACGCTCGCTGGGTATCCTATCTGCAGAAATTTTCATTCTCGCTGAAGCATCAGGCGGGCAAACACAATACGGTGGCTGACGCTCTTAGTCGGCGACACCTCCTTATCACTCAGTTACAAACAGATTTCGCAGGTTTGGCTTGCATTAAAGAACTTTATGATAATGACCCTGACTTTGCAGGTATCTGGAAGCAATGCCAACCCCCAGGCACTGTCACGGGATTCCAAATCCGGCTTGGCTATCTGTTTCACAATAGCCTTTTGTGCATTCCTGTTTCATCATGGAGACAGCACATTATACAGGAGACCCATTCAGGGGGCCTTGCAGCTCATGTCGGTCGAGATAAAACTCTCATATCCGTCAAATCCCGGTTCTATTGGCCTCGTCTGCGGCGCGACATGTACCGCCTCGTCGATCGGTGTATCGTGTGCCAAAGCTACAAAGGTGGCTCTCAGAACACAGGGCTATATCTACCTCTACCTGTACCCGACTCAATCTGGGAAGACTTGAGTTTGGATTTCGTGTTAGGATTACCCCGCACGCAGAGGGGCAGTGACTCAATTATGGTCGTCATCGATCGATTTTCAAAAATGGGGCATTTTATCTCCTGCAAGAAGACGGCCAACGCTATGCACGTAGCGAACCTCTTCTTTCACCAAATTGTTCGGCTTCACGGCGTACCCCGGAGCCTCACATCAGATCGCGACGTCAAGTTTATCAGCCATTTCTGGCGCGAGCTATGGAAGAGACTTGGCACCAAACTTTGCCTCAGCTCTGCTTATCACCCCCAATCCGACGGGCAAACAGAGGTGGTTAACCGCACATTGGGAAACATGTTACGATGTCTCGTTCAGGAACACCCACGCCAATGGGAAGAAATGCTCAGCTCTGCGGAGTTTGCATACAACGCCATGGTGAACAGGTCGACTGGTAAGTCCCCTTTTAGCATTGTTTATACAAAAGTACCTAACTTAGCACTCGATGTAGCGGTACTTCCCAAGATACAGTCGGATGCTGCTTCCAAATTCACCACCAACTATTCACAAATGCTAGAGGATGTTCGCAAACAGCTTATCAAATCAAACCAGTCATATAAGGCAGCGGCTGATATACATCGTAGACAGAAAATCTTTAACATTGGAGATCTCGTCCTTATCCGTATGCGTCGAGAACGTTTTCCACCGGGGACTTACTCTAAACTCCATCGCCGCAAGATCGGGCCCGTACCTATTGTAGCTAAAATCAACGATAATGCTTATACAGTTGAACTGCCCGTAGACATTCACACTTCGCCGACATTCAACGTCTCGGATATTTGGCCTTACCATTCGCCGGATGACGCTCCCATTGCTATCAGCTCGTCGGAGTCGAGCTCTTCGTCAGCCGGGGAAGACTGATGCAGCCGCTGATCACCGTCCACGTGTCCTTGAATTCGGTTATGGCTTTACCTCCACTACTATATTACCTTTTTTCCGTTAGTAGTATCTGCACACTTTTTGTTTGCTAGAATATTAATAGAAAGTAAATAACACGTGGACATAGGTATACATATACTACCCAAATGTAAGAAGGAAGGTAGCTTTTACACTTATCAAAGAAAAAGAAATATACAGATTTCTGTTTGGGGAAGAACTTTCCCTGTTCTTGTGTTTTCTTGTGCTCTCTTTTGGTTTCAGGTCTTTGCGGGAGATCATCGTCGCGGGAAGGTCCGAGGGAATCCATCATAAACGCTTGCTCTGATTACCTAGAAGAGCAAGTCGGATGGCAGACGGGCATGAAGAAGGAACTGGAAAGCTTGCGAGAGAACCACCCGAAGATCCAAGCTGTCGTGTTTGCCGCTAACCAAGCACAAATCAGCGATCAGAACCCGACTTTCAACAAATGGATATGGCAGCTGCGAGATGCTATTGATGAGGCAGATGATCTGCTCGATGAGTTTGAGTACACAAAGCATAAAGAACAGCTCACCAAAAACACGGAAGAAACAAAGGTGCGTTCCACCACCGCTGAGGTGCCGAGTGCGGACTGGTCCGGCTGGACGCAGGATCCGCTGCTCCGCAGCTGTGCGGTCTCGCGGGTTGGACGAGAAGCCATACATTTATTTTTATTCATATTTATTAGTGATATGCCTAAAAAAATCACATTTTTGGTATGTATCTCGTGGCAATATTTGAATTAGAAACTTCCATAATTAAATTAAAGATCACCTCAACTATACTTTCAACAAACTTATAGTCGAAGCGAATGTATCGACGAAACGGATCGACCCATCAATACTACAAATAATCCAATTTAACTTGAAGTGAGCTCAAATCAAGCGCTTGAAATAAACCTGAAAACATCATGTTATTAATTGAAGAACGAAATTGATGCAGCCGCTGATCACCGTCCACGTGTCCTTGAATTCGGTTATGGCTTTACCTCCACTACTATATTACCTTTTTTCCGTTAGTAGTATCTGCACACTTTTTGTTTGCTAGAATATTAATAGAAAGTAAATAACACGTGGACATAGGTATACATATACTACCCAAATGTAAGAAGGAAGGTAGCTTTTACACTTATCAAAGAAAAAGAAATATACAGATTTCTGTTTGGGGAAGAACTTTCCCTGTTCTTGTGTTTTCTTGTGCTCTCTTTTGGTTTCAGGTCTTCGCGGAAGATCATCGTCGCGGGAAGGTCCGAGGGATTCCATCAGAAATGGTCTCCAAATCTTACATACTTACATCATGTCATTAATTGCAACACTAAATAGGCTGCAAAGAGTAAAAATGAATCAGAAAAAAGGGGTAAAGATGCCAGCCGAACTCAGGATGTGGCATGAGGCTTCTTACAACCACCTGCAAGTTAAGAAAAGACCATCCTTGGAGGCAGCTAGCCACAAACCAAACAGAGGATAACCAACAAGCAACATCTCACTGCCCAATTACAGGCTCCCGAACAAAAAAGAGAAACGAACACCAAGGTTGTCAGCAAGCGAAGTCCAATGATGTGGTGCACAAAAAAGCCACCTCATCATTGTCTTCAATTATAAAAAATATAGGATTCTTGTATTTTTCATTTTAAAGCACGGTCTTTTTCATTATTAGATTTTTCACATAAAAAATTTTTATGTCATAAATTTTATAAATGCATGTTGGATTTTTGCACAAAGATAAAACATCATATAAATAATCTACCATACTTTCACAACATTTGGTACTAAGCACTAATTAATTTAATTAATAAATATTTTGAAAAGCTATTATTTAGATTTTAGATTCTAATCATGTATATCTAATTTGTATCTTAAAACTCATTATTTCATAATAACAATAATAATAATTCTTATTAATAACAATAATAAAAAAAGATAATATTTTTATTTTTTTCTATCTAAAATAAATTTGTTCAATATTTCTTATATTATAAAAAAAAGTATGATTCTAAAATAAAATTTAATCAATAAAAATTTTAAATTTTAAATTTTTTTTATTTATATAAAATTGATTCATTATTCATACATTTTAATTATCTCAAAATAAATAGTAGAATTTGATATTTATATTTATCACATTTTTATAATTTTATTTATCGTTTTATAAATTTTGCTAACGGGAGGAGCGTTCCTTCACGCGGATGGCTGACTTAGTCAACGCCGTCAACACGGGATTTGGGCGCATGAAGAGCTTTATGCTTTCGGTCCATACTGATTTTTGGCACCCTCAAAATGGAATTTTATCTGCAAATTATTTTAATTTTAAGGTTCTATTTGTAATAATCTTTATCTATCTTATGAGAATTAAATTATGTATTTTTTCTTTAATACATTCATCATCACCATCATTCATTTAGATTTATGCAAAAAAAAGATGCCATCAAGAAAAAGTGATTAATAAGGGGCTTAAAGATCTTAGATCTACTTTTAGATTAGTGCAATATTAATTATTTATGTATTGCACTCATCTTAAAGCATATTTAAGGGTATTAAAACCGATGATGTCGAGTAATATGTTGATCATAATATCCTGATGGAATTATTTTACATTTAACAATTAGTCGTAGAATTAATTGATCGTTTGATATTCATACAATTTAACATATTATCATTGCTTATGCCAAACAATCTATGCAAATGATGAAAGCTCTCATTTATTACATGTTGACGTCTCAGTCGAGTTGACATTAATTATCAATCCTCCTCGATGCCCTTGTCATATTCGCATCAGCGTTTCAACAATATTCCTTTGCAGTCAATGAACGATCACTTTTTCTACTAAATATCGACGTATTCACATTAAAAGAGCACAGAATTTGAAATAGATACAGGGCATCACAACTCATTTTTTGATTGGGATCTTAGGCTTCCGATTAAGAGATTCTGAGTTTGAGATTTTTTGTGTATTTATATGAATTTATGATTAAATTCGCTCGAATTGTAAAAAATAATGAAGAAATAAGTTTTTCTTTTCTCTTGAAACCATGATTGCTACTAAGAGTATTTAATAAGAGAGAACAAAGTAAGAGCCCCAAAGCTCCAATTGCAACTCAACACTTAAGAAACATTAAAAAAAGTATCAAAATTTATTCCAAACAAAACCTTAATTACTTAGATAATTTTTTGAAAGTTTTGTACAATGCTTAAACTTGAAGAAGCTAAGCTTTTATGAAAATACCATTAAAAAAGTGAGATTACATAAATACCATTAAATGGTTTTGCAAATAGATTAGAAAGGTTGGATGACAATGCAAATATAACTTAGATTTTCTTTAAATAATCTGCAGATGTAAACAAAAACAAAATCTATAATGAAAAACCTGATTGATCTTACAAATTTTTAAAGCAAACTTAGCATTTGCTTTTCCCACAAATCTTCAAATGAAAATGATTAATACAGAGAGTTTTTTTAGGACTTGACCAATAGAAAATATTTTTTGAAATTATTTTGAGTGAAAAGTATTCTTATATCAAACGGTTTATTCTTATTTTTCTTATAATTTCTCATTTTCTTATCATTTCATTATAAAAATGGATTGAATTCAAATCATTTTCTCTATTTCAAAATAAAAAGATCAGCTCCTAAGCCCATTCAAATTCATAGAATTAAGATGAAGCTCTAACTAGAACATGATCGATTAGTCAAGCTTAGGGGTGCAAACGAGTCAAGTCGAGCTCGAGTCAGGGTGTGGTTGAGCTGAGCTCGACTATCAAATACCGAGCTCGAGCTCGAGCTCGACATGGCAAGGGAAAATGAGCTCGTTGAGCCGCAATTCGAGCCTGTTAATGTGCCCCGCGTCAGCGCCTTCTTCGTTCGCCTGTGTTGCCCGAACGAGCCAGCGCCTACATAGTTTTCATTTTCCCGCAAGCATGAGACCCGCAGTTTCATGCATTTTCCCACGTGCATGAAACCCGCAGTTACGTGAGCTGCTCGGTGAGCTCGTGAATCGAGCAGCGTGGTGTTCGAACTCAGCTCGTTAAACCCATCGAGCTCGAAATTGTGTGCGAGCTTGATAAGCTTGATCACTTGTCGAGCCTATTAACGAGTCGAGCCATAGCCGACTCGTGAGCCGGCTTGACTCGGTTGCACCCCTAATCAAGCTCCAACTATAGCTCAAACTTGAACTTGAGTTGATTAATCAAGCTCAAGATCGAGTTCAGCTCAACTTGTTAGCACCCCCACCTTCAACTATATCTTTTAGATAACACAAAGAACTGTTAAGTACAGGGATAAACAACAGCTTCAACCTATATAGAATATAGTAACATTACTAAAACTGCAATGAATGTTTTCTGGCATCTGTCTGTCATGACCCAACCCCATCGGAACAATCCGTCGCGTCGAGTCGTGACGGATGGAATCCAGGATCTAGCCTTTAAAGTTGCTTTCAGACTTCTTAACCATAATCAATCACATACAGAAGAACACAGAGCCAACTATAAACATCTTAAATATACGAAAAGTTCATCCATAATTTTCTACTTCTTTCATAAGATATTATGTACAATACAGTGCATGGCTCTAAATCAGAAAGTATAAAACAGAACAGAAAAGTCATGACTGTACAAAAATCCAAAAGAGATATAAAAAAAGCCTACCTAACTCAGATCAGAAACGAACTGCTTATACATTCAAGAACTTCCTTCCTTTCACAGTATACACCTTGAAAATGCAACGCATTCATAAATCAAGAGAATGAGCAACAGCTCAGCAAGACTCACTAGTCAATACAAAATCTCTCACTGAAATTCCTGCATATCAAAATTTGTATCTCCAGTAGAATGCGTTTGAAAACATTTTATCGTACAAAAATTCAGTTAAATATAATATCATACAGCAGGTCAGAGATTCATACAGGAACATAATAAGTCAAATACTGATACTATCTAAAGAAATTGTAATTCCATTTCAAAAGTATAAATAATTTTCATAATGTCACGATTTTCAAATTGCAAAGTTATCTTCAATTCACAGATCACAAGAATCGTACAAATATAAAGCACATTGTCAAAGATGAGAAGCATCACATATCACAATATCCTGACCTACCATTGCTACATAAGATGATCTGTATCATCTGGAATTTTTCGTGTATATACAATTGTCACCCAGCAGACATAGATTCTGTCATATGTTCTCCCTTCCCTGACACAAGAATTAGAATTCACCATAGGATTTCTGACTACCCCTTTATCATGCCTCCCTTGTAGCTTAACAGGCACCAAAATTATATTCAACGATATACTAGAATTATCAGATCAGTTTTTAAATTCAGATTTCCGGACCCTTACCGAATCTCAAGATTCGGCCTCTTATA
>NW_021319505.1:20818-23219 GCF_001605985.2 Dendrobium catenatum | reverse complement strand
CACGCTCGAGTAGCGTGGTGGGAAGGCCCAGCTCCCCGATTTTCCCCCAAACGGGGGATATGCTGGGGTGCTGCCGAAATTTTCACTGAAGTACACGAGACTGAAACAATAAGAAGATCTCATTTGGGCAACAATACATAGGACTTGTACTTGAACAGAAGTGCACAAAACTTGAACTAAATTAGCAGAGGACTTGTACGAAGAACAGATGACTTGTTGAATTTGAACCTGAACAAAATCTAAATGAACTCAAACTTGAACCCAAATAAAATTGAAATTTGAGTATAAGCTTGAACTTGAACTTGTAAGAACAAACAGGGGACTCGTGGTGGAGAACTTTCAGATGTAGTTGAACTTGCAAAAACCCCAGAAGACTTTGAACAAAAAGTGAACATGCAATTGAACTCAAAGAACTGCAGGGGTCTCAAATAGAAGAGGTTCATCAGGAGCTCGAACCATACATCAATTCAACAAGCCAGAAGGGGACTATTTGAACTCGAACGAAGTTGAACGAATGAACTTGATTTGAACCTAAACTCAAATACAACATCAAGATTAAGTCAAGCTCAATTAAATAATGCTGAATTAAACCAAAGACTTGAACTTTAATAGAGTCTAAACTCAAGAGGACAATGAGAAATCCAAGTATGAATCAGACTTGAACAAGCACTTGAGCTCGCACCTAAGATTCAAACAAATATAAGGAACCTTTGCAAGTCACATTAGTTGAATATGCAACATGAAATGTTCACAAGTAGAGGAAGATGACGTATAACAAATGCAAATGCCCGTAATCTACAGTAGAAGGCTCCTACGCATTCAACCTACGACCTACAAACAAGTGCAGATACACAAAAACCACCTGAGATTGGTGACAGGTGGGCATGATGTAGGTAACAATGGGTCTTTTACAAATACCTTCAGGAGATCGTAGGGGATACGACGGTCCCCTGCAAATGGATACTTGTGGATAACAACAGTGTATTGTAAGTACAATGAATCACTGTGGACACAAGTACGGATATTACCTACAACGCAGTAACCAAGATCTACAAGTGCGTTGAGTACAAGGGCGACTCTATGTACGAAAAGGACACCCCCTGGCAGAAGGGAGGAAATGTTTGAACAAATTAGAACCAAACTTCATGTTATTCTAAAGTCTCTTTTTAGTTCTATAATTAAGAAGAGAACAATTCGGGTGCCCACAAACACCGAAAATAACAAGTCCATTACACCGAAGATCCTAAAAGTTCTTTCCATATCAACGATCATTGACCCCAAAATCCAGAAAATAACCTCCCCGGTGAATGAGAAAGGGAGAGTCAACGCCAAGACGTACGCCACCGGATCAGCAACACTCATATTAGCGGACAGAAGGCGTGTATAAGCTCTCAAATGAAAAGTTGTGTGCATCCAAACGATAGTTATCTACACAACTACAAATATTTCAAAGTACCCCTGCACCTGCACTATAGTTTGTATATACACATGTACACAATGGGGTACGTCCAAATCAATGAAATTCTCGACCCGCATAGGCCCCGGCGAACGTGTTATTGGTACACACGTGACGTCTAGGGATGCTGCGCGGGTCAATAAGTGAATTCTTCTTCGAACCCGACCCTTATATACGGATTTATATGAGTCGACAGGGTTCGAACAATCAAACAAATACGTGGTTGTGGGGATCGATGTATTTGTTTCAATACATTCATATTAGACCTTCAAAGCTTACAATCAAAAGAATTCACTAAACAAAGACATAAAGCCTATGAAACCCGATCCTCCTAAGCAGATAAATAGGAGTAGACAGGGTTCAAACTCTCAGATAAATATGCGGTCATGAATTTGACTGGAATATTTATTTAATACATTTATATTAGGCCTTCAAGGCCTATAATCAAGAGAATTCACAAACAAAGACACAGAGCCTACGAAACCCGATCCTCTGTCGATAGCCAAACATAGTCGACAAGGTTCAAGTTACAAATGAAAATGCCCCCAAACACCCCGATGATGGCCGCGTTGAATGTTTATCTCAACCGGAGGGGTCCATTCAAATTCTAAAACTTCAAAAATGCCACTCAAAATCCTAAAATTTCAAGATATTTAAAATTGAAACTCAATAATCAATCACTTAAAGCAAAATTCATCCACTCTCCGCAATAGTTTGCCGTGGTGGACAAATTAAAATTTATTTCAGCTCACAAAGAGCTAATGCCTAGTCGAAAATATCACTAGGATCCATTCTCAAAACAATCTCCTGCCAGTAAGGACGTAGTATGTGTCCTATAACCGGCAGTTTTGCCGCCAAATGGCACTGCAGGTAAACGGTTATGACCCGGGGCCCTTTGAATCGAGTGATTTTGCCGCCAAATGGCACCATGAAATACCGGTTATG
>NW_021319505.1:10200-17383 GCF_001605985.2 Dendrobium catenatum | reverse complement strand
ACGAATTTTCTGGCTGTTTGGGACAGCACTTTGGCAATCCCTGGGTAGTAAACGACACTTGGGGCTTCACCAATCAGCTGGACAGAAGGAAAAGGGTTGCAGAAATCTCTGGGACAGTACTTAGAGTAGTGCTGGTCAGCAAACAGGAGCAGACTTGGCAGCACTATGGCTGGTTGGAGTTTCCCGGACAGCAGTTTCTAAGTAAAAAAATTGCTGGATAGCAATTTAGAGCAGGTTTTAGGAGCCAGGTTTTGAATTTTGAATCCCCAAATAACATAGAAAGGTGGGAAAGTCATTCCGTAATTAGAGGTTGATTGAAGCAATTTGTGGGAGGTGATTTAATGAGGCAAGAGAGAGAGAGAGGGGGAAGGGGACGGCCTAAGGAGAGGGGGGAAAGATTGTGTCCACATTCAATGAATATGGACCAAGGCATAAATTGCAAGTGGGAATTAAATCTGAGATTTATTTCAAATTTAAAGTGATTTGGCGGGATTTAATTTGAATTTCGAATTCAAATTCAAGTGGGATGAAGCCTTATTAGGAAGCAATAGGATTTAGCCCATTAATGGGTGGCCGGCGGCATCATGAGGGGAGGAGTATGGGGAAGATTTTAATAAGTTTCCAAACGAGGTTTGCTACATAGAAAAGAGAATAAACAACCATCTTTAATTTAAAATTAAATCGGATTGAAATTTAAAAACTTTCCTTATTTGTAAAGTTCCAAATAAGGAAAGTATTTGAAATTTGAACTTCAAATTTCAAACAATGGTCATTACTTTTCTTTTTTCATTGAGCTAATTTAGGAAGGGAATTATGACAATTTAAATTGTCATAATGGAGGTGGATCCAATGGGGAGGCCGGCGGCAATGGGGGCTTAGAGGGGATGACGTCATGTGTAAGGAGGGGAGAGTTTATCCGCCGTTTGGAGAGGGGAATTTGGTGCTTCTAGAAGGTAGGATTGGAGTCGAGGTGTATGCAGTGGTGGAGCTCGGGATTAGGGTGGTTGTTGGATGGTGGGTATGGATGGAAGGTGGGTAGGGAAGATGGAAACTAAAATAAAGATCTAAGAACTCACGAAGAGATCGTAAAACCGCGAACATTGGACTCCTCCAAAGGTTGATGGGTATTGCTTTCACCCTAGGCCTTAGAGTCTCTCCTCCCATGAACTCACTTAGAGATCAAGCAAAGAAAATAAAATTTCATTCAATATTCATCATCCTTCAATACAAGAAAGCTAGCATTTAAATAGGCCTCATGAAAAGAAAAATAGCTAAGATTAAAATGCCCTTCGGGCAACAACACCACTTGATCACTCATAAGGGTAAAATGGGAAAAACAGTAATATAAGATAAACTAGTACATAAGACATCAAAAAATAAAATAAACTCTAGATCGCAGCCGTTGATCTTCTGATGTCCTCATCAGATGTTGTTTAGGAAAGTTTCCTGATTCTGTTTATGTTATTTATGAAGTATTTAATTGTTTAGGAAAGTTTCTTAAATCATGTATAATTATTTAGAAAAACTTTTTAAATCATGTTTTTTTAGAAAGATTTCTTAAATCATGTTTTTTAGAAAGATTTCTTAAATCATGTTTAATTATTTAGGAAGGTTTCCTAAATTATATTTATGTTAATTAGGAATGTTCTATTTATTTAGAAAGGTTTTCCAAATTATGTTTATACTGATTAGGAATGTTTTAATTTTTGTTATTTTGTTCTAGGGCTATTTAAGGGGGAGTTTATCTATGGTCTAGGGATGATATTGTTGAGTTTATTTTTCTAGTGTTTGTTGTGAGTTTATAACGGTGTCTAGAGCTTGTAGGAGAGCTGATCTAGATCTCGAATAGTAAATCAATAGTATCTTTCATTATTTGTTGAAGAGAAATAAGAAAATCAGCCTTATCTTTGTGTTCCTATGTTGCTCTTCTTTTTTATTTGTTGTTTTACTTCCAAGATGTATCAAATTACTGGTGAGTCAAACAATTCTTTGATTTTAACATAGAATCATAATAGTTCTTCCTTAATCGAGGCTTTATTTACTTGGATTTATTCCATGCCTGGAGGTTGATTATTTTTTCAACCATGTGTACTATAGAAGTGCCTCACTAAACTTCCATTCATTAGATTGTAACCATTCTTGCATTTTGAGGTAGAGATGGATCTTGTTGATTCAGAAAAATAGCTAAAGTAACTAGATTGAGTTATAATTGTTCATTGTATAACTAGGATTTCTAATTTGTTATGACAGGAAATAATTATAATAAAAATGGACCAACTCTTCGAAATTGGTGGCAACCATTGCTTGCTAGATTTGAACTTAGAGTCGAAAACTAGGGCTTCTTTTGATTATGTGTTGTAGTATGAAGATCTGCAAATCATGATTTTGATTGTGTGGTCTTGAACTCCACCTATGCTCTAAAATTGATTTGAGCAAGTATGATGAGAACAACAATCAACAAACTCAACTTCACAGGTAGCATGCTCACAATTCAGCATAGCGAGTTCAAGCACCTCAATGCTGCATGAAATTACTCAAACATAGTCCATTTGTGATAATAGAGTGTTGTGATGTGTCCAAAATGTTAAATTCATCTAAGAAGAAACATTCATGGCGATCGATCAAGCGACAGCAAACAAGACTGTCTACGGATGCAACGCTGTGCAAAATTTCCCAAGTGTATCCTGATTGCCAATGAACTACGTTGTTGCGTTCAAAATGTCGAAAATACATAAAAGGGATCTCTCGCGATCAATTCTAGCGACCGCGATGAAAAATGGACTATAGATGCAATGTTGCGCAGCATCGCCTCTTTGAGAAAGGACTTCGTCATTGCATCCAGAACGTCAAAATTACTTAAAAAAGATACCCAAATTGTCTTCGTTGTTCGCGAGAAAAAGGTGGTTTATCTGTGCGCGAGGCTACTATACGTATTTCGGGTTGCATGAGAAATCATTGGAGCGATCGATTTACTTTTTTTTGCATTAAGAAAAATTCCTTCCATCCCAGCTTATTCCTACATCTTATCTCTGCCCAAAGCTACCCAAACCCGACACAGAAAAATATAATATAATAAAAAATAAAGGGCCAAACTTAAACTCACACATGCATCTCCCTCTCTTCATTCTTGTTCACGTGACTAGGCAGACACACTTCTTCTACTCACACAATCGAACATCTGCTTCCTATCTCCTTCTTGTCCTTGTAGCTTCTCTCCATCTAACTAAACCACCGGCCTTCCTCACCTCACCCAGTCGATCCCCTAGTCGAGCTTGCCTACTCCTCTTGACGTACCACCACCTTCAATTCCAACAAAAAGTTGTCGTTCATCACCTCAGGCTGCCAAAAAACTCACATGCCTTCATCTCCTCCTCTCCACTAGCCAAAATTGAACTTGTCATCAACCTCAGCTCTCCTTTCCATGAACGCTCTCCAACCTAGGTGTTGGCAGGCCTTCTCACCTCCCTGCAACCTCCACTCACAAATCCGCCCAATCTTCCCTTAGTCAGCCATTAACCCAGCCGCCGACTGGGAATCCCCTTCCTATCTTTATCTCTCCCTCTAACCCTCACTCTATCTCTAATAGAGAATCATATCTCCCACTCTCTCCTTTTTTCTCTCCTTAAATTCTCTCTGAAACTCCCCTCTTTACTCTTGCCTTCTCTCTACTTTCTCTCTCTAGATTCTCTTTTGCCCTCTCCCCTCTTATCACCTGTTGACCTGTATACTATATCCAAAAAAAAAAAAGAGAGAAAGGCTCAAAATCATACTTTGCCCGAAAGATCCAGGAATCCAGCCGAATCCGTGCAGAAATCCCGTAAAATACTATTCATCCGGCCCCGAAACAATAACTTCTTCGCAAAATCTTCCGCAATCCCTGCCGAAATCCAGCTCTCGATCGTTGCCCCTTTCTCGTCTTTAAATACCGAACGAATTCCTGCTCGTTCCACTTCCATTCGCTCTTCCCTCCCCTCCACGACACTCACTGCTTCCACTTGATCGCATCCCGTCGCCCCTCCTTTGCTTCTTCAGCCCGAGAGACAGAGAGAGATAGAGAGAAAGAGAGAGAGAGAGAGAAAGGGAGAAGCCGACCTACCTCTTCCCCTCCGGCGTTGTTCCTCTCTGCTGGATCAGAAACCACGACATTTTGATCGGACACGGCGACGGGAGCTCACAGTGGAAGGTAACTTTCTCCCTTTCACGCACTTAGTTAATCATAATTGTGATTTATTTACTAATTTTAGTTAATCAATAATTAATAATTAATTATGGATTATAATTAATTAATTATTATTACAATTAATATTGATTATAATTAATAAATGCTTCTCTCCCTCGATCCTCGAGCTAACACCGACAACCCTACGAAGGTACGAAATCTCTTAAACTCAGATTCTCGCCCTCGGAGTTAGCGGCGGACCGGAAAATCGCCTATACACGCCTTTATTGCGCGTGGTGGAATGGGACCCCGGTCCGACGCCTACGACGAGGCGGGGTCACTCATAAGTACCCCCGAGTGGGGGGAAAGAAAACTGTGCATTTTTAAACAGGTACCGTCAAAGCCCGCGAAGGTACGAACTCTCTAAACTCAGATTCTCGCGTTGTTGTTTGCAGCAGACCGAAAAAACTCCTATACACGCCTTTATTGCGCGTGGTGGGATGGGACGCCGGTCTGATGCTTACGACGAAGCGACCAATCGCCTAAACTCTACTTCGGCGTTCGTGGCACACCGGAAAATCGCCTATACACGCCTTTATTGCGCGTGGTGGGAAGGGACCCCGGTGCGGCACCTACAGCGAAGCTGGGTCAGTTATAAGTACCCCCGAGCGGGGGAAAAACAAATTGTGTCTTTTAAACAGGTACTGTCAAAGACCTCATACACGCCTTTATTGCGCGTGGTGGGAGGAACAAAAAATCACGGCTGTGGTGTTCTCGTCAGAGGACACCTACCATACACGCCTTTATTGCGCGTGGTGGGAAAGGCCCGGTTTTCTCGTAGTTTTCCCCTAGACGGGAGAGACGCCGGGAGGCTGCCGAAATTTTGGGTGAAATGTTGCTGCACTCGTACCTGTTTGAACTCAAAAAAGGACATGCACTGGGACTAGAAGTCAGATGAACTTGAACAGTGGACTTGGGAACCTAAACCAGAACCAAAACTCAAAAATGATTTCTAAAGGCCAAATTCAAATAAAATAAAATCAAAATTGGAACCCAAATCCAAAGCAATTTGAACTTATAATTGAACTTGCAAGGACTTCAGAAGCTCCTAAACAAGCGCTTGAACATGTACTTTGAACTCGAACCGGATTGAAAACAAGGGACTAATAAACTTGCGCAGCTAATTCGCACTCAAGTGAACTCTAACATGAATTGAACAAGATTTCAGGAGACTTGAACTCAAGCTCGATCCGAACTTGATCTGAACAATCATACAAAGGTTCCAACTCAAACCAAAGTTTCAAGTACAACTTGCTTGATGATCAAGATGCAAGAACTATCAAGTGACGTAACCACAAAAAGTGACAGTTCAATGTCAAACAAATGTAAGGGACTTTTGCAAATCATAGCAGTCAATATGCAGCATGAAATGCTTACAAATAAAGGCGGATAACACAATCAATGTCATTTGATTGAAAATGAGTGCCCCGCTCTCCTACAAGATATACGACAATCAAAGTACAAGCAGGCACACTACGACCTCAAGGTGTATAAACAAAGATTGTAATGGACTTTTACAACAGCCCCTATGAGATCGGGAGCATCGTACCTACGAGAATAGCGAATGGCTGCAGAATGCACGGGTATCCCTCCTACATATACTATTGGAATCTCCTACAACAATCCCTACGAACGCTTGTTGATTGAAGAAGGCGATATTGGAGGTCAATAGGAGGACCCACTATGCACACAACATGTAATTTGCAAGGAGAATGCAAAGAGTCTACCAAGTGTTAGGATGTCTATATATCCTATCATAAAGTAGTGGAAAATAAATGTATATGTCTTCTACAAACAAAGGAGATTTGATCTACAACAAATACAATCATCAAATCCCACCTGAGATTGATGAAAGGTGGGTAGGATGCAAGAACAATGACACTCCTACAATCAATAACAATTCAATGGTGATCAAATACAGTAATTTTTCACGAACAAAGATGGTCAAATTGTAGCAAGTACAACCATCTGCAGACCGTCGTGGGGGACCCATCATATGTATTAAATGTCATATACGAGCAAAATGTCAAAAGACCACAATAAGTGTAAGCTCCTACGACCAAAGGCAGGAGATTAGTTAGTGCACCATGATCCACCTGCAGAAAACAACGAATAGTGCACGACAGTCTACCTGTACAAAGCAGTAAACAACTCAATCCAGAAGCTGCTACGCCATGCCACCGGATCTGCAACATTCGTACAAGCAGACATAAGGCGTCCACAACTACAACGTCACGCCATCGAATCCGCAACTCCTATACAAGCGGACAGAAGGTGTCTACAACTACTTTCAAAGTTCCCCCGCATGTACACAGTAGTTTGTATACACATAGGTACACTAAAAGGGGTAAAAGCAATCACAAACTCGCATGGGCCCCAGCGAGCATGTTATAGAAATACACGTGACGTCTAGGGATGCTGCGCGGGTTGTCAAATTTTGAACCCGATCCTCCTAAGAAGATAAAAGGAGTGGACATGGTTCAATTATAAAATGCCCCCGAACACTCGCATGGGCCCCGGCGAGCGTGTTATTGGTACACGTGTGACGTCTAGGGAAGTTGTGCGGGTCAATAAGTGAATTCAAGTTCGAACCTGATCCTTCTATACGGGTCAATAAAAGTCGACAGGGCTCGAATCATCAAACAAATATGTGGCCGTGGCGACCAGAATATTTGTTTTAACACATTCATATTAGGCCTTCAAGGTCTACAATCAAGAGAATTCACTAATAAATGCACGAAACCCATGAAACCCGATCTTCTGTTGACAGCCAGATAGAGTCAATAAGATTCAATCAATAAAAGAGAAATGACCCCGAACACCTCGATGATGGCCGTGTTGAATGCAGATTTCAACCGGAGGGGTTCACAAACATTTTCAAATGTCTCCCAAATATACAAAGTCCATAGCTCCACCTAAAATACCCACAAAAATCCAAAAAATATTTAAATTTGAAATTCAACC
>NW_021319505.1:0-6559 GCF_001605985.2 Dendrobium catenatum | reverse complement strand
GAAGAAGCGATCGTGAGGGAGAAAGTCACCTCCACAACAAGCAGCTCCCGTTCCTACTTCCGATCGAAACGTCGTAACATCCGATCCGACTGGAAGGGCGAGTCGTCGAAGCTCCAAAGCCAATGAGCTCTTGCAGATGTTTCCGATCCAAGGTGTCATCGCATCCGATCGACTGAGAGAGGGAGATGGAGCGGGAGTAAGAGCCGAGAGAGTTCGGGAGAGGAGCGAATGGGATATGAGAGCTTCTACTTTGTTTGCTCGGTACTTATAGGCGCGAATGGGAGTGTGATCGGGGCTGGTGTCGCAGGTTTCACGCAGAAATCCCGGGAAGCGACGCAAACGGCGCCGATTTCAGCAGGATATCAGGAGGGCCTCGACGGGATTTCTGCCGGCATTCATGGATCCGACAGGTATTATTTTGATTGATTTTTTTTTTGTATTAAACAGAGGTTAACAGCCTTCAAACACTGACATTTTTATCTTCCTAACCTTCGGATCTCCCCCACCCCAATTTCCCTTTCTGCCCCCATGCCTCCCATGAAGTGAGCACCGGGGTCTTTCCATGGTTCCCTCTCCTCCCTTCTCCTTTCATATCCCTCTCTTCCTTTAACTTCAGCCCGTCTGTTCTCTACTCCCCATTTCCTCCTACCTCCATATTCACTATCCATCCCCCTTCTCGGTAGAGGCTTAAGGCGGGGTATTCCTTCCTCATCTCCTAAAATTTTCACCTCTCCGTCTTCCCTTGGCATGCCATTTTCCTGATTCTCTCTTGCTTCTAGCAAAGCCGCTTTAGTTTGAAACTCCAACATCCACTTCATCATCCCCTCTAGATTCCCAAACCTTCCTTCCATAGTTGAAAAATGCTCATTCAACGATCTCACATCCGTTCACAGCTCCCATACTTTCCACTCCAACTTTTCTTCCAATGACTCAACTCTTCTCTCGGCCATCGGTCCCAAAAACTTGCTCTGATACCAATTTAATAGGACTGATGAACCAAACAACAAACAACAATATAAAAAAAAATATAAACTTACTTCAAATAGATCTAGAAATAACACCAATAGAGCTAAATTTAATAATCTCTAAGCAAAGTAAGATGATACAAGTTCGATTCACTGTTCGAAAGATGAATTGTCTCTCCCACAATTCCTAGCATCCACTAGGAACCCAAATACCCCACAAAAGCTGTTGTAGAAAATCAAAACAAAACATAAACCCTAAGCCTCTACAATCTCCCCCCTTAAACAGCCAAACTAATAAATGCCCCTTACATCTTTTCCAAAGAGTTCCCCTTAAAACCTCTTCTCCCATAGCTGATAAAGGTATTGGGCCCCACGTGGGTAGTTAGGCTTCATCCTGCCTGGGCAGCTGTGATGCCACATCATCTAAGCTGCAACTATATTAGTTGAATATTAATTTTTTATACCCGTTTGTATGTATATGTGATTGATTAAGAGCTTTGATTATTTAATAAAATTGAGTTCATAGTTATCAAGAATTGCTCCATTGGATCTTACTTAAGTAATGAAATTAAGTACTGCACTTTAAAAAAAAAAAAATTTAAAAAAAAGTACTGCACTTTTTGAGGTACATAATTTTTATTTATTTGAAGATAAGCATATCCTTCTTTATTAGGATCATTATCCTTTATGCATATAGTAGGTTCCTTGGATATTTACCAAATCACTGGACAATAGATTGCAAATTTAATCATGTCTCTTCCATATTTTCATTATTGTTTTTTATGTTCATAGTCAAATGCCATATGATATGTAAATAGCTTTGTCATAATTAATTTCTGCATAATTCCTTTAATTTTGAGATTATTTAACTTGTTTCTCATGCTCATTATTAGATGATGTAAAATAAATCTAGTTTATGCAAGTTATATCCCATTAATATATAACAAGCTTTGACAATACTATATATAGAATATTGGTATAGCATTTGTTCAGCACATATGTAAAATACGTGTGCTTATTTATTATAGATGTAGTGCCGGTTTGATTGGGATATCAATATTCGATCCTTTTTTTTTGGTGGGGGAAATTAGGGGCAGCGCCCAAACACACGTACATACGTGAGACTTGAACCCAAGACCTCTTAGTTGGGAGTCAAACTCCAAACCAACAAACTAAGAAGAGCGTCGTATTCGATCCAAATTTGACCAACCTATTTACAAACAATCAATGCTACCTTAATTGGTTCAGGGAAAGTCACTGGCTCAAAGGAGCATTTGAAAAAAATGTGATCATAGTTAAACTGGCTATGATAGGAAAAACATCCATAATACATAACAACTTTAATACATTCTTTTGCGGATGCTAAAATAAGCTAATTAGCATACTGGTGGATTCCAATGAGAGACATGAGGGAAAAAAGGAAAAAAAATGTCACTTTAACGCTACCCAAAGAATGACTTAAAAAAACCTAGTGAATTCTACTCTATGTCTAAAGCCGAAGTACAATGATGTACAAGTTAGTAATAACAAAATTAAAGAAGAAAATGTTATCCGTGAAGTAAATAGGCAGCATGGTCTAAACTAAGTTGCAAAAACACAGGAACAAGTAAATGGAATACTTACAAGTAAAGTTTTCATCATCAAATTGTCGACCATAAATACTTCTTCCTCCAGTTCCCTGCAAAAGATCCAAATAGATAGCATTTAGATGCATAAAAATCCCTTTTGCCTAATAAGATTCCTAGATGTATAGCATTTTATTTAGATTCTAGAATCCTCAGCAATGTCAACATGTGTATCTGCTATAATTGAATTATGAAGTCTTGTATTGTGTGGAGAGCGTTGTGAATCCAAATCTGCTGAGCTTTTTACGATGTTTGGAAAAGAAAAATTGACGATACAGCCCAAATTATTATACTCAGTTTTTCTTCAAATTGTAGATCCTTCGTATGAATGTAAGAGATCTCTGCTTCGTTTTGGGGTACGATTAAATCCAAAACTAGATGTTCGCATCAGTGAGGCACTAATTATTCTGAATTGGAATAACACAACTTGCATACGCACTCTATAAATAATCAATTTTCAAATTTTACGGAGCGGATAGAAAGTTAAGTACCATGGTTCGAGAAGCAGACAAGGAAAAAATAAAGTGGCTACCTAAAAATTCTGCTATAAAATCTATTGGAATATGAAAGAGAGGCAACTTTTCTCTTATCTTTTATGGCTATTTATTTTCTCTTGCCACAAAAGATTTGATGTTCATTCCAGTTACTGCTTAGAACGCTCAAAATTAACATGGTGATAAATGCATAAAAGTCAGTAAAAGGGGTGCGCTATGTTTTCCTTTTATATATGTTCGTACGAATACATATATTGTGTCAGTTAAGTAAGAGGCATTTTTACCATCATGAGTTTTTACTTATCTTCCACATAATCATGTGGCTCCAAAAATTTCACGGCCCTGGCCTTCGTTTTCGTGCTAATATCTTTTTCTTTTTTTCTTCGGTCTTCATTTATGCGCAGAGGGTTTGTGGAACCAAGTAGAGTTCTAAGTGAAATTTCCTTAAGAAGACAGATTGGGTCCTTAGATACAGATCATGCTACTTTCTTTTTCAGCAGATTTGCCCTAATTTTGCATTTAGGACTTATGATTTTCTGAGTTTTCAAGTTCCTAGGGTTAGGCCTCAAAGTCCCTATTAGTTTCAATTGTTTTGTTCTATTCTTCGTCGATAGACGAGGATGTAGACGTGTCGGTGCGTTAACTTGGCTAGTCATCAAACAGATTCATGCTGCCAATGACCCATCGGGATTTTTTCTTTGGGGCTAGATTTCGCCACTGATTGGCGATATTAATGTTGGGTCTAAGAAGTTATGGTCATTCTTGGGTGGGTATTTCTGGCTTTGACAAGGTTCTGTAACTGCAATGACAAAGTCAGTTTTTCGATCCGGGTTACATCGATGGTTGGTAGCATTGCGCCGTGGGCATCATTTCGGGTGTCAAATGAGGTTCTTGTCCGATGTTTAACTCGGCAGTAGGGCTCCCTCTTAGTCCGCTAATATTCTGACACGCTTTCACGATTCCGCAGACAGGTGCATCATATTAGCGTGAGCGATGTTTTGGTTGTGTCTTTCCAACCCCTTCAATTTAGTTGTACATGTCTGATTTTTGCGATGCTCTTTTTTTCATGCCGTACAGTCATCCTTAAGTGCCAAAACCCGCCTCCTTTGCACATGCTTTAGGTGTAGGGGTCAACAATTCATCTTTGTTGTTTTTATCTTTTGCATTTCATTGTTGTTGTAGTTTAGCTTTGTCATTTTATGGTTTACTATTTGCATATTATCTGTATTATTGACCCATTTTGTGTCAATCTGCTTTTGTGGGGTTGTTACCGAAATTCGTTTTCATTTTTTTTATCTTGCAGCGAAGTCTATATATATACGTGAAAGTGGTGAACCTACGTTTGGTCTTCTGTGACGCTCAAAGTCCACCTCCTGGATCTTGATTTGATATATTCCTTATATCAAACGCGTGAATATCGGTAGCCATAGTTCCTTTATAGCCAAAACCTTTCTCCCCCTTTTATGCAAAAAGACCATAGAAGTTAAATCAAAGGTAATTACCAGAATTGACAATTCAGAAGAGCAAACTTAATGGAACTAAGAATTATTTAGGATTAAAAGAATAAGGTTTTGTAAAAGCAATAACAGTTGGAAGTCTCACCAGTGCATAGGGAACGGAAATTCTCGACTGTTTTAGGAACAACATCCCCAAAGAGACCAATTACAATCCTGCCAAGAAGCTCACCACCAATTTCTACATCAAAGAAGCACTTATGGGTTACCTTTGCCTGAAGCTCAAGAACCTGAGAAAATAAGCAAGCCACGTACTTAACAACTATTTATTGTTGTACAGCCTATTATATGGGATGTAATTGATGGTTTGCATTAATGAAATAGATAGATATAAGTTGACTTCTATGACGATTTTAAATGTCGTTCAATCATCATAATTTTCTTTACATTCTTCATGAATGACTAAATTTTATTAAAATTGATGAAACATGACCAACAAAAAATTCATGATCAATATCACAATTAATGGAATGATCTTGATTTTGAAGACTACAAAAAGTGATAGAATCAAAAGTAAGATTAGGAAAATAGCCATTCTCTTCATATGTGGACAAAGTTCCATCACTCCCCTATCTATGGTTTGTTTGGGCAACTTAAGCTTTCTCTGTTTTTGCTATTAAAAGCTCATTTCTCAACAACAATTTAAAAAAAAATTCCGAGAAAAGCATTTTAAGGGAAAAAGTTTAAAATAGCGGTGAAAAAAATGTCTTTCAAACACATTATTTTTTATAAAATGTTTTTCTTACCACAAAATCAATTGAAAAGTTATTCCAAATAAAGCCTATATATAGCCTCAAAAGTAGGATGTCTAAAGGTCACTAATTTTCTAATGCAAATTTTGGATTTGATGCATAGTTCATGCACATAAGTTCAAATTCATAGTACACAAAATTTTAATTTAGTTATCTATTTTGATGAAATCTAAAAAATACCAAAAACAATAATTTAAAGATAGCTAATTAAAAATTCTACTAAAAGTTGAAGTTCATTAAAACAGACCTCAATACTATGCTCATTGCAAAAGAAACCCAAATTATACTACATTTAACCAATTCCAATCACACAGGCAAACCAATCACAAAATAGGCGAAAAGCTAACAAGAAAAGAAGTCACTAAATAAGATATCTAAGCTTCACCCGGCATAAAGAAGTGACTTTTCTCGAGAGAGTTATCAATCAACACTTTCACCGCACTAGAAGAATTTATATCTAAACAATAAAAGTTTTTAGAGAAAGAAATTTCATTAAGCAATCAATTTCTTTACATGCCTTAGAGATCTCATATTCATAAACATTAAAACAGACCAAAAGGTGGCAGCTTCCTAGTTAATGAACACAAAATCCCAGTATTGCTACATGCCTTGAAAGCAACATATCTCTCCATCCTGTGGCAATGATTCAAGAAGATAAAAAACAATCGTTAAAACAACAAATCCCCTAGGAGGCTACAGTGTTGATAAAGCTCAATCATTAAATTATATAATAGCCGACTTTTTGATGAAAAATAACATCAACAAACTACTGTCATAGCCATAACACCAGGTAAAGTAACATTCTTATAATACTGATCAGAGCACCCACATGAACAATGTAGGATGAAAATAATTAAAAATATATATAATGAAAATATGTTTTAGAATGGATAAGATCCTACTAATGCAAGTTGCAATGAGATCCAAAGACTTCACTGATGTTCCTTACAAAAGTTACTTGAGCAATGATAAATATATTGCTGGTAGAATCACTTAGCAACTTATGATTCAACTTAAGATGAAGCATGATAATATAAGATATTATATTAACTAAATTAAGACTTCTAACCATAAAATAATTAGATAATGTTTAAACAACACGGTGAAAGCGACTTCTAACCATAAAATAATTAGATAGATAATGTTTAAACAACAGTGGAAGCTAGCGCTTGTGTTGGAGGCAGTGGTGGAGGCAGAATTTTTTTTCTT
>NW_021319504.1:3335-6950 GCF_001605985.2 Dendrobium catenatum | reverse complement strand
GCTAGGCTTCCACTAAGAGGTCCCAGGGTTCCGAAGTTCTATGTGTAGCGTTGTGTGTGTGAATTTGACTTAAATGACCTAAATGATCAAAAAACAAAGAATAACCTAAAGACCGCCTATTAAATTCAATTCGCTGGCTTAACCAGCCGTCACACAATATTATATTTTTTTATAATAAACAGCCATTGACTCAACCTGATACCCTATCCTTGCCTCTTGCCTCTGGCTCCTTGCCGTTTTTAAAGTATATCTGTAGCTAAGTTGTGTTTTTTTATATATATATATTTATATTATAATATAATATATATAATTAATTTGCAAATAAATTATATTTATAGTTAAAATAATAATAGTTTTCTCCATTTTTTCTTCATTTTTTGAGAAAAAAATAGTAATTTTAATGTCTCATATCCAGTCTTTTTTCATTTTAATTTAAAATGAAAAGGTAATTTTGTTCTGAAGTGAGGGCAATTAAAAAAAATGTTTTTATTTAGTCTCTTGAATCTTTTTATATTAAGAGGGCAAAGCATTTCAATTTGCTATAAAATAATTATAAATACAAAAGCTTGTTACAACTCCAAAAATAGAAAAATAAAATTATGTGAGAGCACGCAAAAAAAATAGTAATGCTAAAAAAACTTGTGGAATAATCAATAGAAAACGACATCAAAGTAAAATGAACGTAAAATGTAAATGAAGATTTGAGCTTCAGGCTAAATTAATCTTAGGTTTTATTTGGTGAAAGATTTAAAACTATTTTTTTTTTATTTTCAAAAAAAATTTGTACTAAAAATATATTTATAAATCTGAAAGAAAAACCATTCAAACGAATTCTTCGCATATGTTTGAGATGGGCCTTTTCTATTTCTTTATAAGAATTTTTTTAGTACAAAAATTTTCTTGAACTTGGAAACTTTCTATTAAATAGCTGGTCTAGAAAGTATTAAAGAAAGACCACCGCAAAACGAAATCTTAGGACTTCGTTTGGGACGGCTTTTTTATTGGCTTTCTAAAAACGAAGAGTTTTAAGTTACAAAAATAACAAAAAATTGTAACAAAACTTCGTTTAAAGAAAGCAATAAAAAGCCCGCCACCAAATGAACCCTTAGATATGATAATAAGGTCGGATCAAATGAGGCACAAAAGGCCTTCATTTGCTCTAAGCAAAGTGAAAGTTGTATAGTAATTTTTTTAACTAAAAATTTATTTTAAAAAATGGCAAGAAAATAATTCCCAAACAAAACCTGTGTTTACTAATTTGAAATCTTGCCATTTTCTTCATATAGAAATTCAAAGCATGAAGTTTGGTTTCTAATTAAGTTAGCTTTTTTACAAAGATCAAGATAGCACTCCAGAATTTTCTGAAGCGCCATCTTAACCACGAGAAATTATAGTGGGGAGATCGGACACGAAAAACCGGTATCCGAATTTGTTACGGTTTTACTGAGTATTTGATATGCTTTACAAATACTAAAAAAAAGTGCTGCAAATATTTACATTTCCAACAATGAATATTTGTTTGGTATTTGTTGTGGCTTTTATTGAAATAATGTTGCTTTTATGAATATTTTTAAATAATTAGAATATTTGTTATGCTTTTACTAAGTATTTGTAAAAGCACAAATGCTCATTAAAAGGCAACAATTAGACTATTCTCGAACTACCAATCTCCGCACAAAATAATATTCTCTTTAACACACTATATAATTAGTTAAACTAGGCAATCATATAATGCTTATGGCTTTGAAAATAATGAAATTTTTTAAGCTTATTTGTTCTCGAAAAATGCAAAATAAAATAATCTAGTCAGTATTCGTAAAAATATTGGTGAATTTTGAAGTTTCACAAATTAAATATCGCCTCAAAATCTACAATGAATGTTACAAAAATGGATATATTGATAAACATCTCATCAACTTCAATTTTTTTAATGATTTATTTCTTCACAAAAAAAAAGTAAAAAATAATTTGTTTTAAATATTTTATATAACTTAGTAATATTGTAAAATTCATATAGAACAAAATCAGCCATCAACGTCTCTCTAATTCCACAATGCCACCCTCAAAATGCCATTATTCCTTCATAATTTTGTAATTTCTAGGCTTTTAGTTCGGTGCAATATGACTTTTATAAGACCTTTGGTTGAATTTTAGTATTATGCTTATTAGGAAATTGAAGAATATTTAATAGTAAATCATAGAAGTAGATGAAGCATATTTTTGAAGGCAATAGTACATAGTAAATTTTTTAATTATTAAAAGACTATTTGTATAAATAATTAATTAATGAATGAGGCATTTCTTGGTTAAATTTTATCATATTAATAAATTTGTAAACAGTAATAATTGGTTCATTTAATTTATAGAAATAACTTGAGTTATGCCATTAAAAAAAAAGAAGAATTTACATACTAAATTACTAACCTTAAATTTCAATATTCTGTTTTATATATTTAATACTTAAATTTTTATAATTTAATACCATAAAAAAGATGCATTTTATTAAGTTAATATCAATATTATTTTTTAATATAATTTAATAAACTATTTATTATATAAGTAAATATAAAATTCTAAATAGGAGATTTAATAAAAATACAATAAAAGTTTTAATAATATGTACATAATTCCCCCAAATGCTTTAGATCCTGAAGTAAAATTTATTTGATATATTTCTGCTTCAGTGAAGGGTTAGAGTAGCGTCTAGTGTTACAGTCCGACAGATTAGAGTATTTGTCACATGAAACTCCAATCTTTCCATTACTCCAATAGTCCAACCTATATTTAAAAAAGTTAGAGTAAGAAACTTAAAAAACTTTGGATTAGAATGTACTAAAAATGATAGTATAGTATATTATATATATTATTAATATATATATATATATAATATATTAGATTTAAATCAGATTTGGGCTCTATATCAATAAAAAGAGAAATGATTCGTATAGCAGACCTCACATAATGGGATAAGACTTGTATATTAACTTTTTTTTATATATACCGGTTAAGTAGTATATATTTATTATAATTATAAGTTATTGATTTTGCTATAGGTTTTTCTCTCATGTCAGCACTTTGAGAATTATTCTGTGGCGGAACCAGAACCGTGTGAAGGCAATCAGAGTGCTTCCATGTCACTTGGTACCAAAGGGTGCACAAGCCATGGTACATAACAAAGAGTGAATGTAGCCGCGCTCTGATTCGCCTTGAAATGATGTAACGTATCCGCACAAAATAATTTTACCAACATTTCACATGTCTGGAAGCATCGATCATTAGCTAGGCAACACTTAAATCCAAATTTTTTTAGTCCTAATAATAATAATAATAGCATAAATTAATTAAATATTACTTCCCGCCAGCACCCATTCTTTTTAAATAAACAAAATTATTAGTAGAGTTCTAATATGAACATTTTCAGATAATCTGTAATTGAATAAAAAATTGGAGGAAGGACACAGTGATAAGAAGAAAAAGTTTGGGAGAGAATAAAAAATGAATAGATTATCTTGTCTGAGGATATCACATGCGTATGTCACCTTACGAATAATACAGACTTTCACTGAAATTTTTTAAAAAATATTGTCGTGTGCAGGAAATTTTCTGAAACCTTTT
>NW_021319504.1:0-3235 GCF_001605985.2 Dendrobium catenatum | reverse complement strand
ATAAAGAATTCAGATCAAGTATCTCTCTTAAATTGATCTTTGCATGGATTGTAATGTTGTCTTTGTAAGTATGGGATAATTCAATAATTGGATTTGAAATTTCTAGTCTTGCTTCGATCCTAATGAACTACAGCAATTCTCAAGATGCCAATGCAAAATCCTATTAGAATCGTAAACTTAGATATCATAATTAAGCCTTGTTGTTAATTGGTGATTTGAAGATTAACTTTCGAGGCAATTTACATATGATGTTGGGTTTGAACCGGCTTACTCATAGTTAGGGGTGTAAATATTTGACACAATTTGAAAATATGATACGAAAATTTTAAGTTAGGGTCAACCTGCTTCGCAAATGGGTCGAGTTCGAGTTTCCTCTGAACTGTTTGGAAAAATGGGCCAGATTCAGGTTGATTTGGAAATCCGAACTCAACCCGAGTTAGCCCGTTTGGAAAAACGTACATGAGTCACATCACGTCCCTTCTCGTCTCGTCAGGTGAACCTAACAACGATGATGCTGCCGGCGCTACTGCGTCGCTGTCGACCCTGCCATGCCTCTGACGATGCTGCCTCTGCTAGCGTCGAGCTCGCCAACTTGTCGTCGTTGTTCTGATCGGAAGTTTCGATAGCTCAACGCCTAAGCTTGCCATTCGGTTCCAATGCCTGGAACCGTGTAGAGCAGTTGATGACGTCGACCTCACCTACTCATTGTCATTGGTGTCGTCGTCGCCGAGCCGCTGACACCTCACCCCGCATGTGCTGTCGCCTATGGCCTCAAGTCTCGTTTTTTTTTTTAATCAAAACATGTCTACGGGTCAAGTCCGAGTTGAAATACCTGTTTCATTTGCAAAATGTGGGTTGGGTTCGGGTTGGTCAACTAGTGTAGGATCAGTTTCGGGTCCTTCGAACCCGCATGACCCAATTTTGACAGCCCCTCATATTTAAATCATCCTTGGATGACCTCTATCCTTTAAGGATTGCATATACACGATTCAAGGTTAAGTAGGCTAAACTTAGGCCTAGGTGCCATGCGATGTATTTTGTAGGTTTTTTTATTCATGAATCAAAGTTCAAAATTTATGCGGATACCGTTAAAGCCCCTCACATTAATGCACCTAATTCTTGAACAAGTAGCCATCTGTGGTTCATATCAGGTTCGACTCGATCTTATTTCTAGCTCTCCTTTGTAGGCATGCTTGTACTTTGATGGTCCACAATAGCGAGCTTCATGCTTTTGCAAGTGCTTGTGTTGGTGCTAACCAAAAATGGGCTTATTGAGTTATTGGCACCACATTTTTGTACGTTTTTGTGTTGACTCCTACAAAAGATGGGCAGAAGTGCTCACCTATGACTTCTACCAGAGCTCAAACAAAGAACATGCATGTCCCACACATAGCTTCGTTAAAAAGATAATGATCTTTTATTGCAATCACTAGTCATGCCTCCGCAGAAAAAAAAAAAAAAAAATTTGCAATCACTTGGTTAAGAAATAATTGCAAATAATGCAAGATAATCCAATTTTGGCTAGGATTTTGTACTGATCTTATGAGTTAAATATTTAAGAATTACAAAAATTTGAGAAATTATTACATGTGGAGTCCGAACGTACCTCACGTATGAACTCCAATGTGTCAGCTTGTATATATGATTTGTATAATCCACACCTTGTGTACAAGTCGTATAACTTGTACGCATTGGAGTCAGAATGCTTACAGACTCTGCACGTAATATTTTCTCTAAGAATTCACTCTCAAGCTTATTTGAAATTCAGCCGAGTAAAACTGAAAAAAAAAAACACACACAAAAATTATACACATAAAAGCCCTGTTAATGTATATTAACATGTTTCTATCAAGAATAACATAAAATGATTTTGTATTTGGAAATCATAAGCCACTAACGTTTTTGTGCACCTATACAAATACTAGGCAAACAATTCCTATTTTAATTAAAACTACTCTAGAAGCAATAACAACTATAAAACCACAGGCCCACAAATAATAGCAAGTTCTTACATTATACCCGGTAGGTTTGATAGGGAAAGAAGTGAATAACTATTGAGAAAAAAATTAAAAATATTTTAAAACTATTTATATAAGGTTTTTTTAATTAGTGATTATAAATATGTTCAATTCCTTCTATTGGATTACTTTTGATCAAATTTAATTAATAAAATCTTCCACAAAAGTGCGTAAACAGACATCCATTATATAATACTGACGTTTGTCATCTCCAACAAGGCCAATGCTCGCCATTGTCATCAAAATTGATGTTCATTATTGCCACCAAGTATGAGTCTTATCACCCTTTGCAAACAGAACACCCATTATAACCAACAATGTTGAGTTTCAACACCAAATTCCATGCCCTTCATCACCATCAAGGTTAGGGGTGTTAATTTTTTACACAACCCGCAAACCCAACTTGACCCCGACAGGGAAATTTCGGGTTCGCGTCTTGATTTTCGATCCATTTTGAATTTCGGGTTGGATTCAAGTTGACCTGAAAACCTGAGAATTACTCAATTTTGAGCCAACGACTCCTTCACAGCGAGCAAACTCCTGTCGTTGTTTCCGATCAAAATGGTGTAACTTCCGATCCGACCGGAAGGAGCGAAGTCGAACAACAATGAAGGTGCAAAGTCAAAAAACAACTTGGCGGGTTGGTTTCAGGTTCGGAAAACTGCTCCGTTTTGCAAAAAATGGGTCGGGTTCGCGTCTGGTCGAATAGTGTCGGGTCAGTTATGAGTTCAACCCGAACCTGACTCATGACCCGAAATTGACACCCCTAATCAAGATCCACAATTGTTACCTATGCCAAAGTTGACACCCCTCAACGACACCAATATTGATTCCCACCATTACCATTAAGACTGTGTTTGAGATGACTTTATTATTGATTCTTAAGCTAATGCTAACGCTCAGCAAAGAAATCAATGTGCATGCGTGTCAATAAGACAAACGTACATACCATCAAATCAAGAGACAAGCTCAACGCTTATCCTCCCAAAAATAGCTAAGAAAAGTTTAGCCACTAATCCTTTTCTCCAAATAAAGCTCGGCAGTTCCAACCCAAACTGAACCAATTTTTTTTTTCCTAAACCCTAATCTTCAATCCATGTCTTCGCTATCACATTCCAGAAGCCCCAAAAGAAGACGATTTCATTCTCCAATGAGCCTCAATTGCCTTCTTTGTGAAAACGGTAGTAGCCCTGACATCAATGGGCAATGCTGCCATT
>NW_021319503.1:7627-15021 GCF_001605985.2 Dendrobium catenatum | reverse complement strand
CCATAGACGCCTCTAAATAGTTATTAAATTGGTTAACTTAATTAATATAATTTAAATTATTAATAATCAATAAATTAATTAAATAATTAATGTGTAATTATTGCATAAATAATTACTAATTTAACTTAAGTGTATAATTACGTAATTAAATATTAATGATATTAGATTAATTAATAATAACTTAATATATATATAATATATTATATATATATATATTATATATATAATAATATATATTATTAAATATATAAATTAATTGTGTAAATAATAATTAATGGAGTAATTTGTATTTAACATATTATTAAATTTATAACACATTATATTTTTATTTTAAATTTTTTTAAAGTTATAATTTATTTTTTTCACATTCAATTTATAATTAATCTTTTTTCACATTCAATTCCTGACTGCTAATAAATTCTGAAATATGTTATCAACAGTTTCTCAGGATTTAACAGATTTAAATATTTGACATACTAAACCAGTTTTTCCAGGATTTAAATATTCAGATTTCAAATTCGTGATATACAGGATTTACTAAATCCCACTTGGTTGCCAAACAACCCTTAGAGTTGGATTTAAGATAATCTATATTCCTATTTATGTTTTTTGAAGAGAATTTAACTTTAGTTGTGTCATAAAATCGTATTGTTCAAATATATATTATTTATTTAATTTAACAAATATATCCAAAATTTTAAATTGAATTAGTTTAACCTCTATCCTCACTATTATTTCAAGAACTACCGTTCCCCTCCCAATGCATCAATATTCCCAATTGTTAATATTAATTTTCTTTTCATTTAAGATTTCTTCACTCAACAGGATGAGATGATCTAATGATGAAGCTCAGTTGAAAAATGTAGTTTAACGGTGACTTTTGACAAACATGCATGAGTAAGAATTTTTCATATTTTTATAACTTGTATCAAAAACGAGTCGAATTACGTCATTTGATGGAACCCCTAAATGTAGATCTTGATGCAAGATCGAAGAGACTATTTAAAACTTTGTTTTGATCTAGGTATATGACCATGAGCTCATAAGCACACAAGATTTGATAAGCACGGATAGACTTAACATATGATGTAAATTTTGCGATGGTAGAATGTTTGTTGAGTTTTTTTTTTAGGCTTCGTATAATGATTCACGCATGCAGAATGGAATTTGTGAATTGTAGATTGATGACGTCATCATGAATTATCTGACCGGACACGAATCCGAGGCAAATCTCAACCGGAACTTCAAAAATTAATTCGGGAGGCACGTGAACTCCGATTTCAGCGAGCTTACAGTCAAACTGAGGTTTCGGAAATGCGAATCCAACGACACCAAATTTGATGCCAATCCGAGGCCCAATGGGTCCGAATCAATGGACCCGAAGCACTATTGGAAGTTTCAAACGCATTTGAGTTACCAACGGTCTCCGATTTAAAGAGCTTATACTCGAATCGACGGCTTAAGAGAAAAAATCCTAAGAGTCCCAAGATCACTGAATTCCGCATCACTAAGCTTTCAAATGACCAACAAAACGGTGCACGATCGTAGGATTCATATCGGCCATGCCATTCGACCACTTCCCTATTCACCCCTGATCTCAACTATTTACGGGCCAATCCACTCCAGAAAATCTATAAATAAAGCCCTCATTCTTCACAAGAGGGGTCAAGCAAGAAGAGAAGGAGAGGCAAGGAAGAAAGCTCTCCTCGACCACCACAGGAGCCTCGCCGGACCACCGCCAGAGCCTCACCGGACCACCGCCGGAGCCTACGCCGGACCCACCGCCGGAGCTCGCGGATCACCGCGGAGCCTCGCTGGACGACGCACCGAAGTTCGTTGCACTAACCATCTTAAGGCCCGACGTCAGGCCCGACGTGCTACTAAGGCCTGACATTCAGGCCCTAAAGTTCTGCTCAAGGCCCGACTTCAGGGTTCTGACGTTTCATCTGAGGCCTCACCTTCCTCCAGCAGCCTTTCCTCCGCTAACTACCACCTGACGCCGTTTGCTTTGTCGGACCACCACCTGAGGCCTGGACATCTGCTGGGCCACTACCTGACGTCCAAGTTCTACAAGTTCCGCCCTACTACAACGGTCCTTCAGGCCTTCGTCGCCTACTACGGTCCATCCGACCTCGCATCACCAGACAACGGTCTTTCAGACCCCAGTCTCCTACCGACTACAGTCTTCAGGCTTCGTCTCCTACTATGCCTTCCGACCTCCATCAACACACAATAGTCTTTTCTGACCCCGGTCTCGCTAACTACGGTTCTATCCGACCAGACAAACGAAATATGTAATTCCTACTAATGTATGCAATCTGTATGATGTACATTTGTAACATCAACTAAAGGCCTTCTCACAAGGAAGAGCCTCATTTGTAACGACTACAATAATAGTGGATTCATTCAAACTGGGCCAGGCCCGTGGTTTTTTTCCTTTTCAGGGGTTTTCCACGTAAAAACTCTGTGTCTCCTTATGAATGTTTCACCCCTCTCTATCTGTTTTGTGTGCTGGATCTTCGTACAATGCCTAAGACGCTTAAACCATATATTTCTCTACCACCGCGATATCCAAGGACGCAAACGTAATATAATTAGAACTTTTTTATGTGGAAAACCTAGGAATGAGAAGCAATCACGAAATTTTATTTAATTGGCAATGATACAATAATAATTGTCGATAAATTATTTACTTTTATTTAAAGATGTAGATTATAAGAATTACATTGTAGAGTTAACATAAGGTGGGTGTTCATAGGGCGAAATGGTTTGAAATCCAATAAGGGATTGGATAGATTAGGTGATTGTGGCATGATTGATTATGGCGGTCATTGAGTTCTTTAGATTTTCTTAGGCCTCTCGCAACTCTCTTTAAGTACAAATAGGTCCTATTTAATAACATTTTTTAGGAGAGTCGTATAGCAATTTTGCAAAAATTCCAACAGTATAAGAACGGCTTTTAATAATACCCTTTGATCATAAAATTATCTTATGCAGCATTTAGTGTCTTAATCGATGTTACAATTGAATTATCTTTGAGCTTGTTGTTGATTTACGTAGTAGAACAACTTGATTTGACAATAAAAATGTATATATATAATATATATATATATATATACATGCATACATGTTGAAACAAAGAGTGGTCATGTTTACCTTTTTGATAAAACTATTGTAACCTATCAAAGTATGATAGTAGTAAGTAGAGAAACTTCTTTGACATAAAGAGTGGATGGTGGGGACTTGGTTATTCTCATTGGATACGATATTTATAGAAAAAAGAATCACAATATACAAGAAAAGTTTTTTAAAGCCAAGATTTTTGACAATATTTTAATATTTTACACATCAAAAACTATTTGGTATTACTAAGAATGGTTTGGTTGCATTTGTAACAATCCTAACTCTTAATTATCAAGATATTGTCTACTTTGACCTAAGAGCCTCAGGTTTTGTCATGTTGGTGTAACTTCCCAGGAGGCCACTCATCCCAAGATTCTCAAGATGAGCATTGCTTTACTGCGAAGTTTCTTAATGAAATGCTAACTTACATCCAAAAAACCTTTCGATATTTAAGCAGTTAACTTCTTTACTTAGATGTTTCTAACATTAACGAGATAATACTAATCATGGAGGTTTTGGTAGCTCCATTTTGAATATGGCAACAATAAAATTGCAGGCTTGACAACTTATCTCCATTGAGTTGCTACACGACAACGAATCAACATATATATAACACAAAGTGTTTAAGTGTAGAAACTCATGGAGTTTTCCTCAGAGTCGCAGGAAGAAGAAGGTCAGAGTATGAATAACTTTTATTATCTTCAATGTATACAGAGACTAGTATTATAGAATAAAGGCTATACATAAAGTTGATATAAAAGGCAACACAGAGTATACTGTTTATTTATTCTTTGAGCTCTAATATCCCCCCGGAAACTGAGGTGCTTGAGTAACGTTCAGTTTTAGACGAAGTTCTTGAAACACGTGTAAGATATCCCCCCCCCGGCTTCCCGTCAAGATATCTGCCAATTGGTCCTTCGGCTTGATGGGAAGAGATCCTTAATGGCTGCGCCTTGCTGAATATGGTTCCGAATGAATCTGTGATCGATCTCGATGTGTTTCGTTCGTGGTGGCACACCAGATTGTTTGCCAATAACAATTGCCGATGTGTTGTCAGCAGTAGAGGTCGGTTGGATGACTTTGAGTAATACCGAAGTCGTCGAGAAGACGTTTTGATCCAAACACGTGGCGGTGAGAGCAGCTAGAGACCGATACCTGACTTCTGTTGAGGAGCGAGCACCGTAGTTTGCTTCTTGACCGTCCAAGAGATCATTGTTTTCCAAGATATGAGCAGTTCCAGATGGTTGATTTCTTAGAGATGGGTCTCCGCCCTCTGCATCAGAGTAAGCCGATTAAACTCAAGTTAGATTTCAAATTGGATGCGTGAGTTTAGCGTACCTTGGATGTATCGTAGTAGACGTTTTAAGCGATGGTATCGCTGCGTTCAGGAGAAGTTTGCCTTTCATCTTCTCTTTTCTTCGTTGCTGTTCGGCTTCGTTGCTTTGCAGGTGTATAGATTGCATGCGTCGCTTCTGCGGCTCCTTCGTGCATGGTTGTTCGACTTCGCTCCTCTGACGGCTTTCTCGTCAATCCGGATCGGAAGTTACAACATTTTGATCGGAAGCAAGAACGGGAGCTTGCTGGCTGTGAAGGTAACTTTCTCCCTTTCGTGCGCTTCTTCGGATAAATCCCGTTAAATCTGGCTACCCTCGGATTTACTAAATCCCGAATTTAAGCCGTAAATCCGGGATTTACCGAATCTCGGGATTTAGGGCATCTCGAACCGAAATTCTCATTTTTCACTACAAAATGCAATAAAATTAAAAAGTGCCGTGATTCATCTCCAGTGGAATGCCATTTTGCCCTCAAATCATCGCTCGTTTCTTTCGCGTCTTTTTCAGACGAGTTCGGTAGAGAGAAAGAAATGGCACAGGTGATCAGTGCGACGTCAATATTGACGTTACACTGTTCAACTGAAATCAAATGACGAAAAAAATGTCGTTCGATTGTAACGTTTGAGGGCCTCTATTCAGCTGTTTGCCAAATGGTTAGAAATGGTCTTAAATCCGACTTAAATCCGGCTGTAAATCCGATACCAAACAGCCCCTAAATAATGCCTCATCGGAACCGTTAATCAAATCTTTAGCGCCTTCAATATAGCATCATGACGGTCCATGACTACAATGCTACATAAATTGCTCCTCTCCGCCTAACTCGCTAGGGTTTTTATCGCTGCCGCATCTGGTTCTCTCCGAATACCAGCGAGAACTCTCCGAATACCAATCATGGCGGCCGCCCTGTCCTCTCCACCACAATCCTCTGGTTTGGCCTCGCCCACCGATGTTAAGCTCTTCAATCGGTGGTCTTTCGAAGAAATCGAGGTCGGTTTTACTTATCTCTTTCCTGTTTCTTTTATGCATACCAAGCATCAATTTGGCTCCATTGAATTTGAAAAAAAAAAATATATGGAGAAAGAATTGAGCATACCTTTAAATCTACTTAAGCAGATAAACAGCGAGAGATAAGTGTGGAATGTTGAAGGATTGAAATCTCAGAAATTGTAAATTGATAGAGGGGAGGGAAATCGAAGATATTTTCCGAAATAGTGAGAAATGTGAAAGAGGGAAAGCTGTGGATTCCTATTTCGTGATTTGGAAATGACTATTGAGTGATCTGAAGAGAGAGACGTGTTCAGTGGAATTTTGTTCAAGGGAGTTGGAGAGCGGCTGATTTGGGAAATTTGTTTGGCAGTTCATCATTATTGATCTGATGAAGCATCAAATCGAGCAGATGATTATAATGTAACACAGTGTAACCTAGTATCTGGTGTTGCCATTGAACCTTGTAATAGCACGCAATAAGATTGTGTTATAATATGTGTTGCTAAAAGTTAGTTTTATCGTAGTTGTATTTTATCTTTCATGATTTTGACATTTCTCAAGGTTTTAGTACTTAATTTAGCACATAAATTATGTGTTGAAAATGTGTTTAACTTTAGCTGCTGGTAGCATTATTGATCTTTTTCCCCTTGTAAATCTTAGTTTGTGGATTCTTTGTTTGTATTCAGGTTTCTGACATGTCACTTGCTGACTATATTGCGGTAACTCCTTCGAAGCATGCAACCTATCTTCCACACACAGCTGGACGTTACTCTGTAAAAAGGTTCAGGAAAGCACAGTGTCCCATTGTTGAAAGATTGACGAATTCATTGATGATGCATGGTCGCAACAATGGGAAGAAACTGAAGGCTGTTCGCATCGTTAAACATTCTATGGACATTATTCATCTCCTTACTGATACAAACCCAATCCAAATCATAGTAGATGCTGTCATTAATAGGTAATTAATGGTTGAACTACAATTGAGTCAATTCACATGAAAGTTTAAGCTATAGAATAGTTAATATGTGCTTTATTTGTTTGTCTTTTCTTAAAATAGTTTATTCTAGCTAAGAAAATGTACTCTATTCTCATGATGATTGTTATTTCTCCTAGAGTTTAAGGGTTGTTCTTGAGTATTCATGGTTTACTCTTCATCCGCATATTTTTTAATTTGTTTTTACTTGCAGCGGTCCACGAGAGGATGCTACTAGAATTGGATCTGCTGGTGTTGTTAGGCGTCAGGCTGTTGATATTTCGCCTCTGAGACGGGTTAATCAAGCGATATATCTTCTCACTACAGGTGCTCGTGAGAGTGCTTTTCGAAATATCAAGACAATTGCTGAATGTCTTGCCGATGAATTGATTAATGCAGCTAAGGGTTCTTCCAATAGGTGAGCATTTTTCCTTGTGTGATTATTTGTTTTTTTTTTATGCTATAGTCTCCTTCATCAGCTTCACTGTTTTCATAATCTAGAAATGTTCACACGATTGACAGCTAAGTCTTCCTGTTTTTTTTTTTCAAAACTATACTTCAATTTTAACTATCTAACTTTGCATTTGTGCATTTGTGTCCTACAAGGAATTAATAAAAATTTAACATACCTATCCCGCTGTCGTGGATGATAAATTTGTTTTTTTTAATGATTCGGATGGAGGTATCTGTCTTGTAAATGAAATGTTGATGCACATTATTGCTCTCAGCTATTTATTTGTTTGTCTTTATAAGATTTTTTTTATTAGTAGATATTAATGTGACTTTCAAGTTGGATGGTTGAAGTGGAGGAATGCATCGGGTTTGTTGTGCGATAGAAAAGGCCCCTCAAACTTAAGAGAAAAATTTATAAGATGGTGGTGAGACCTGCAATGCTTTATGGTGCCAAATGTTGGCCATTAAAAGTGAAGCATAATACTAAGTTAAGTGTTGCAAAGATGAGGATGCTTAGGTGGATG
>NW_021319503.1:0-4012 GCF_001605985.2 Dendrobium catenatum | reverse complement strand
ACCATGATTAGGAGATGATAGCGATTTCAAAACGCTCTTGGTTGATTCATTAATCAGTTTTCGTAAGCGAGCCAATGGAGAAACGTGTTGGCAACGTCGAATTGGATTATAGGCCAGTCGTGGTGTAAGGCCACATGAGAAGTCTGCAAATGTCGGAGTTTTTACAACCACGGGGGCCTGATGTCTCAGTGGTGTCAGCCCGTACTCCTGGTGATTTTCCCTGAAGCAACAAGTCTTGCTTTGTGTTTGGCAATTGAGCCGGTCACCGAGTGGAACTTGAAGCCTGTAGTCCACTTGCATCCGACAAAGCTGTCGAGCGGAATAACAAGACTCCCATTACCCTGACGTTTGTAAACACTAAGAAACTCGTCGGCCATAGCTCGATCGCCATCAGGCAGCTTGCTTGCCTCGGTATATGATGTGGGAGCCACCGGTTGTCTGTGTTGTGTGTAGAAACATATTAAACGGTTTTGTGGGCTTAAATGGCCCGTTTTACCTCTGGTTACCATGAGTGTGTTGGTTGAGGAAGTGGGACGGTTTCCGGATGATCTGAGCTGACTGGGCGAATTGTTGTGTTGAAGCATTTTCATCTGTGAAGATGGTTGGGCCTGTGAGTTGGCATGGTGGAGGCGCAAAGTAGTAGTTTGTACAGGAACTTGCTTTGGTGGTCGAGACTTTGGTGTGAGAAACATGGGTGAAGGTGGTCCTGTTGAGACACAGATGGAACTTTTGATCTGCAAAGGGAAAATAAAATTTTCGTCAAACGTGACGTGAAGCGATATGATATCTTGTATTATACCGAGATGAAGACATTTGTTTCCCTTTATGTTTCCGGAGTATCCGAGAAATACACATGGCTGCGCTTTAGGTTGCAGACTTGTGACAGTGAGTAGAGGGGTTAGTGGAAAACACAACACACCAAAGATGCGAAGTGGCTTGTAGTCTGGTTTACGTTCGTAGAGCATGGCATGGGGTGATACTGTTATTTATGTTTGCAGTTCGGCAGTTTGTTAATTAAATGCACAGGCCGTGAGCATTAGATCTCTCTGGCCAGGAGCTACGGTAAGGCGCGTGTGTATCGAAGGTTTTCGCATTCGACGATATGCCTATGCCTTTCTTTCTGTACCACCATTTTGTTCTGGTGTATAAGGAATGAGATTCTTATGTTTTAAGGGGTGCACCTTGAGCTGAAAGCAATGAGTAAATTTGCGCTGTTGATATACTCACCACCCCATCAAGATTGGAAAGTTTTTAATTTTAGAAGACAGCTCATGTTTCTAATATAAAGTTTTAAATGTGAAAATACATAAATATTCATTTTGGTGTTATCAACGGTAAATCCAAGTGTAGAGAATAGTCGTCGATGAAAATAACATAATACAAAAAACTTGTATGACACGGAGTGGGAGCAGGACCCCACACATCAGAATAGATCAAAGCTAGAGCTTTACGTTCACGACTAGTAGAAATTTCAAATGACATTTTATGAGCTTTATTAATTTTGCAGGAATGACAAACTATATGATGTTTATTAATGCCTAAGTGCGGATTAAACTCCGCGATACGAGTAATCATTTTCTGATTCGGGTGATCCAATCGGTCATGCCAGATGGATGCCCTTTGCTTGGTGGTGAGGAGCGCCGTGTTCGGGAGAGAAGTTGCTGGTGTGTAAAGAGGGTAGAGACCGTTCTTGCAAGGTCCTTTAAGCAGAATTTGATGAGTTGTCAAGTCCTTCAAAACAAATCCATTAGGATCGAATATTATAGAGATATTGTTGTCACGAGTTAGTTGAGAAATAGAAATTAAATTATACTGCAGTTGTGGTGTGTGGAGTATGTGAGATAGAGTTAGCTTACGGGAGGGAGTTGGTAGCAAGCCATTGCCAGAGTGAGCTATGCTAACGGAACTCCCATCGCCAATGCTGATGCCATCGGAGCCTTGGTACGGATTGGAGACCGAAAGATTGTCGAAGGATTTGGTCATGTGGGACGATGCCCTTGAGTCTAGATACCATTCGTTCGATGGCTGGTTTGACGTAGCTGCAAGTGCCTTGTTGGATTGTGACTGAGATGCCGACACATATTGAGCGTTTAACCTATGCCAGCATTCTGATGTTGTGTGCCCTCTTTTGAAGCAGATCTGGCAGATCGTGGGCGCCTGCGAGGAGGTGGTTCTTGATCCTGCAGACCGAGGTTTACCTCTGCGGCCTCGACCTCGTGCGGAGAACAAAGCGGTGTCCAGTTGATTCTGCGGGGCAAAATCTAGCGGCGTCGGAAGCAATGTGAATATCTTCGCTAATTAGTAACGAGTAGAGTTGGTCAAGATTTAAAGATTGTGTCATGGTGCGTATGGTCGTCTTAAACGATTGATATGCCGGAGGAAGCCCATTGAGAATATGATGGATGATATCTTCGCACTCAATCTGCGAACCAGCGGTGGCAATGCGATCAACAAGCGATTTGATGGTGTTAAGATATTGAAGCATGGTAGAGTTTTGGAGAGATGTGTGGTATAGCTCATTCTTTAGTTGAATGACCTGCGATCTGTTTGAGGATTGGAATCTTGTTTGAAGAACCGTCCAAATGGCGGACGTTGAATCAAGATCAAGAACATAGGGAAGAATGGAGGCAGATATAGTGGAGCAGATAGCTGCAGCCAGATTTTGATCATTAAGAACCCATTGCTTATAAGTGGGATTGGATCTTGATGCTCCGGTGGAGGAGATTAGAAATTTATCCGGAATGGGATTTTCTGGATCAAGATATGAGTCAAAATCGCTGGCTCTGTAGATTTTGAGGATTTGGGATCTCCACAACGGGTAGTTATCATGAGATAAGGGGGTTTGAACGATGTTCTTGAGATTAGACAAGATGGATTTGTGAGAGGAGGAAAGAACCGGGGATGCCGAAGTGATGTCAGCATTGTGACTGTCGGCCGGAGGAGAGGTGGTTGAGGACGCCATAGGTCGTCGGAGTCGTCAAGCCTCGTCTGATACCATGTAGAAACTCATGGAGTTTCCTCAGCACGCCGAAGGAAGAAGAAGAGTACAGAGTAATGAAATAAACTTTTATTATCTTCAATGTAATACAGAGACCTAGTATTTATAGGAATAAAGGCTATACATAAAGTGATATAAAACGCAACACAGAGTATATGTTTATTTATTCTTTGAGCTCTAATATTTAGATGAATAAGGCCGTGCTTATTGGAGCTAAGTACTTTAATACCATAAAACCTAATATTGGTACATATAATGAATATTAGAAAAAACTTTGTTATTGCTTCATAGGATAGTGGTGGCGGCCTATGACATGTAGCAATAGAGACTTGAGGTGAGTTGTAACAACTCAAACCCTTAAGTATCAAGATATTGTCCTCTTTGGCCTAATGGTCTCACGGTTTTGTCCTATTGCTGTAACTTCTCAAGAGGTCAGCCATCTTAGAATTTCTCTTAGATGAGCGCGCTTAACTGCTGAGTTTCTAAATAAAATTTTAACCATTACACCAAAAAAGCCTCAATGTTTAATATTTAGATTATTTAGTTTAGGGGTTTCACAATCTTTTCCACTTAAGTAACTTACATCGTTGTCAGTAATTTATCCCAGAATCATCCACCAGGCATAGATGATTCTAGAGGTGGCCCCTATGTGTTCAATTGGCGGCTCCTGTCACGTAACACTTTGTCCCATACATATTAAGAGGTGCCTCACATGGCGTAGAACTTTGTCTTGTTTGACATTTAGTTCACATCTTTCATCTGGTGTATTACTTTAATATCATTTGTAACAACCAATCTCTTAACTATCTAGTTATTGTCTTCTTTGGCATAAGTGTCTCACGGTTTTGTTTTCTTAATATAACTTATTATGATGTCATTCATCCCAAAAATTTCTGGGATGAGCACGTTTAACTTCGGAGCTTCTAAATAAAATTTCAAACATTATACCAAATGACGAATCAATGTTTAAGAGTTTAGTTTCATTTACTTAAGAGGTTTCACAAGGGTAGTGGG
>NW_021319502.1:10479-14017 GCF_001605985.2 Dendrobium catenatum | reverse complement strand
AAATCATGAACAACCCGCAAGATGTCAGCCTGCTCCGTTGTGATCAAGTTTGTAGCTGCTAAATTTGGTTGGATCGCTGTCTTGCAGAGGCCATGGAATGAAATAACCGGTTATTCCCGTCTCCCTCCTCAATCCACCGCACCTTGGCGCGTTACCCCCACCACATAGTAATTCTAGCCAACGTAGCCTTCAGTAACTGCACTTTATATCTCAAAGTTTCCGATTAGATTTCAGAGATACCGGTCGGGGAGCATTCGAGCTTCTGTAGGATCCTAATTTCCCCGTCAAGATCATCTTTCAGCTGGTTTAACATCTTTATCTTGTTCCTGCTCCAGAAGAACTGCGCCCTTAATGATCGTTTACATTTCTTCTGCAATTTAGTAGCCTCCGATCCCGTATCATTTACCTTCCACTTCTCAAACACAATTTGCCAAGCTTTAGGAAAAGTCGCCCACACATCTTCAAACTTGATCCACTGCGAGTACCTTCTATTGCCATCCTCCTGAAAGGAGCAAAGAATGGGGCAGTGATCCGAAGCAATTCTAGTTAAGTGAGACACCTTCAGACCCTGGAACATGTCCATCAAGGCCGATCTAACCAAGAACCTATCCAGCCGGCAGTAGATCCTGCTCCTAGCTTCCTTATAGTTAGACCAAGTGTAGGCCGGACTAGTGAACCCCGGATCAATCAGATCGTTAGCCGCCATAAAGTCACCCATTTCACTCGCCGCTTGTGAATAAAAGAATGGTCTACCACCCTTCTTTTCCCCAGTCGCCAAAATACAGTTGAAATCACCCCCAACCACCAAAGAGGCATCCGCAGTATGATGGCGGGAGATGTCCTCCTAGAGTTGTCTCTGGACATATCTGTCATTGTTCGCATAGACCATAGCAATCTCCCACCCAACCGAGTTTGACTTGTTCATAGTCCCCATGATACATTGATTCGACTTGAAAAGCACTTGGAACGCGCCAATCGCCCCCTTCCAAAGCAAAGAATACCCCCGGCTCTGCCCACCGACGGTTGGTAGCAAAAGTCCCATTGCCTACCCACCAACCTATCGATGTCCAGTCTAGTAATGGTTTCCATCTTAGTCTCGAACAAGCCAATGAAACTAACTCCACGTTCCCCCACCAGGTGCCGTAAGACATTACCCGTTTCCTTCTTACGGGCACCTCTACAATTCCAACAGAGAAGACTAAACATTATCCACCAAAGGGGAAGCGTCCCCGCCACAAAAGACCTCTGTAAACACCTCTTGCCATTGCTCCATGAAATCACCATCGATCCTTCATTGGATGACCGGTCCATGACATTTAAAGCATGCACTATGGAAGGAGAAACCGCCAGCCTCTTTTGGTCTTTAATCCGTCTGACTCTAGGTAGGTTTTGGAGTGGGCCATAATTCCCATATTCTTTCGAGCGTTTGTCTTTGGCCTCCCTGGCCTTCCCATTCTTAGAATTAAGAGGGTTGGACTTGGAACCTGAGAATCTCAACACCAGTGGTGCAAGAGCTTGAGCAGGGGAGGCCGAGCTTTCCCGACGAGTCTTCTGAGTAGCAATCGGTCTACTCACCATACCAAGTGTAAGAACATCATCCCCAGGCTTGGATTCCTCCATTCTCACCTCTTGAGATAGCCGCGCCTCCCTACTGTCCGAATCTATAATCAGATTATCTTCAAGAGCTCCCATAGCCGCTTTCCCAACATCAATCAAGCTTGGTGACGAGGGGCCACCGTGTTCAAAATTGATTTCTATACCAACTGGGTATTTGTCCATTTTCACCTTATCTTCAATCATTGGTTGAGATAGACCAATCGATGACTTATTCAGTTCTCCACCTTCAGCACTAGTCAACTTCCCTGGTTGTCGTGGGATCATATTCATTTCCTTACCATACACACCTACCTTCTGATTCGGCTCCCCCTTAGGGACGTTGCCATCAGCCACAACCTTCCACATAGCGCCGGAGGTTGTCTTCATATTCAAATTGGGTGGAGCATTATTCATCTCCAGGTTTTTAGAGCCAGATTTTGTCGATCTTGGCCGCCTTCTTCTGGTAACTATCGTCCATTCCCCTTGCTCCTCATTCCTCGGCATTGAAGCCAGATTATCCTCATTCCTCTGATCCACCTCCATATCCTTCAACTGGCCATTGGCATTGGCCACCACATGACCCCGAGAAGGAGAACCCCCTCTGGTGAAGGGCAAGGAGCTCCTACACCCCTCAGCCTTATGGCCAACTTTCCCACATTCCTGACAAATCAATGGGATGCCCTCATTCCCAAGTAATACGAGCTCTCAACGGTCCAATCCAGTTGTCACCAGTATGAAAACCCAGGCCACCCTTGCATCATGGACGTGCCATGCTTTCCCATGAAGCATAATGCATGCTTTTATGTGTAGCATCTCTATCTCAAAGAAAGCTGCGACAGATCTTCTCGATATCATTCAGAACAGTTCTCTGCACCCCAGCATGTGTTACCATATACACTGATGTACATGGGAGTCCCAGCAGAGAAGAGAACTTCTTTACCGGATTGGACAGAGTCCCAGCAGTCCATTGTTCAATCCCAATAATCTGGCCGGCTACATACCATGGTCCTCCAAGAACCACTTTGTCTCTAGCATCAACATCTTCAAACCATCCAAGGAAGCAATCAGCTCCTAGAGGCGTAACTTGAGACAAACCTAGGTGTCCCCACTTACGCTGTAACTCATTTTGCACCACCCAGAATGGCACTCTCCGCCCCAATAGGCTGCCAACAAGCGCCCGATCCAGTTTTTGAATATTTCCTCTAGCCTTCTCAAGGTCCAGATCCACCATTCCATCCTCCTGAATGAAGGATCTGATATCATCCTTCAACCTTAGTGCACTTGGTGCATTAACCGCAGATTTAGGTTGCCGATTCAGTCCAGCAACAGTTTTAGCCTTTGTGCCCATAGAATTATCAGACTGAGCTTCTTCATTGGCATTACCCCGAACACTTTGTGGGCGCAAAATACCAGTGTTATTGCCTGAACCCGGTGTCAAAACCTTGTTCCCACGAGGTAATAACTCCACAGAACTCTTCACCATGTTATCCCCGACCATTCTGGTCTCATTACCTTTACCTCCGCCAACGCCCAATCCCAATTCCACAATCCGGCTCCGGCCACCAAACTTGAAAACAGGCATTTCCAATTCAGAGCTCGGGACAACAAGCTCGGTATCGTTCCCGCACCGCCTCATGATCTCGTCTGGAGCAGCCACCACGGATTTCAGGTCAGCATTCTCCCCTGCGTTCACCATAATTTAATCTTGGACAATGGCATTCCCCGCGTCCATCTGGGTCTCCGATCTAAGACTCCTTTAAACATCTTTCAGAAATTCCTCCGCCTCAATACTGCCCATGACTTCCATGCCCAATCTAGACTCCGGATGTACATGGGAGCTTTCACAGTGGGCGATCTTGACGACATTGGTGGTACTAGCCTCGTTCACGCTAGATCTAAATCCAGCGCCCTTAGAGCGAGTAGAGGAAGCCACCGACTCCAG
>NW_021319502.1:0-6565 GCF_001605985.2 Dendrobium catenatum | reverse complement strand
AAGGAGGGGAGTACGAAGGCCATCGGTGGTGAGACCGCTATTACAGGTGCTTGCTTGAACGTGAAACTGGGCCAGGGGAATGGGGAATCTGGGAAAAAGCCGGATAGATCTCTGGCTTGCGCTGGTGGCTCCCAGCTGGAGTCGGTGGCTTCATCTACTCGCTCTAAGGGCACTGGATTTAGATCTAGCATGAACGAGGCTGGTACCGCCAATGTCGTCAAGATAGCCCACTGTGAAAGCTCCCATGTACATCCGGAGTCTGGATTGGGCATGGAAGTCATGGGCGGTATTGAGGCGGAGGAATTTCTGGAAGATGTTCAAAGGAGTCTTAGATCGGAGACCCAGATGGACGCGGGGAATGCCATTATCCAAGATAAAATTATGGTGAACGCAGGGGAGAATGCTGACTTGAAATCTGTGGTGGCTGCTCCAGACGAGATCATGAGGCGGTGCGGGAATGACACCGAGCTTGTTGTCCCGAGCTCTGAAATGGAAATGCCTGTCTACAAGTTTGGTGGCCGGAGCCGGATTGTGGAATTGGGATTGGGCGTTGGCGGAGGTAAAGGTAATGAGACCAGAATAGTTGGGGATAACATGGTGAAGAGTTCTGTGGAGTTATTACCTGTGGGAACAAGGTTTTGACACCGGGTTCAGGCAATAACACTGGTATTTTGCGCCCACAAGGTGTTCGGAGTAATGCCAATGAAGAAGCTCGGTCTGATAATTCTATGGGCACAAAGGCTAAAACTGTTGCTGGACTGAATCGGCAACCTAAATCTGCGGTTAATGCATGGCAAAAGACTGCACCAAGTGCACTAAGGCTGAAGGATGATATAAGATCCTTCATTCGGGAGGATGGAATGGTGGATCTGGACCTTGAGAAGGCTAGAGGAAATATTCAAAAACTGGATCGGGCACTTGTTGGCAGCCTATTGGGGCGGAGAGTGCCATTCTGGGTGTTGCAAAACGAGTTACAGCGTAAGTGGGGACACCTAGGTTTGTCTCAAGTTACGCCTCTAGGAGCTGATTGCTTCCTTGGATGGTTTGAAGATGTTGATGCTAGAGACAAAGTGTTTCTTGGAGGACCGTGGATTGAACAATGGACTGCTGGGACTCTGTCCAATCCGATAAGGAAGTTCTCTTCTCAGGTTTGGATTCGCCTTCCCAACCTTCCGTTGGAATACTGGGATGAAGCCAATCTCGCGAGGATGGCTGCTGGGGTGGGAGAACCGATGTACATGGATGAACAAACCAGAAGATGGGATCGATGCGCGTTTGCTCGCATTTGCGTCCGGTTAGATCTCTCTAAGAAATTGCCTAAAGGGGTGTGGGCGAATGGTCTGAATGGAGCCTTCTTCCAACCGATCGAGTATGAGGGCATCCCATTGATTTGTCAGGAATGTGGGAAAGTTGGCCATAAGGATGAGGGGTGTAGGAGCTCCTTGCCCTCCACCAGAGGGGGTTCTCCTTCTCGGGGTCATGTGGTGGCCAATGCCAATGGCCAGTTGAAGGATATGGAGGTGGATCGGAGGAATGAGGATAATCTGGCTTCAGCGCCAAGGAATGAGGAGCAAGGGGAATGGATGATAGTTACCAGAAGAAGGCGGCCAAGATCGACAAAATCTGGCTGTAAAAACCCGGAGATGAATAATGCTCCACCCAATTTGAATATGAAGACAACCTCTGGCGCTATGTGGAAGGTTGTGGCTGATCGCAACGTCCCTGAGGGGGAGCCGAATCATAAGGTAGGTGTGTATGGTAAGGAAATGAATATGATCCCAAGACAACCAGGGAAGTTGACTAGTGCTGAAGGTGGAGAACTGAATAAGTCATCGATTGGTCTGTCTCAACCAATGATTGAAGATAAGGTGAAAATGGACAAATACCCAGTTGGTATAGAAATCAATTTTGAACACGGTGGCCCCTCGTCACGAAGCTTGATTGATGTTGGGAAACTGGCTATGGGAGCTCTTGAAGATAATCTGATTATAGATTCGGACAGTAGGGAGGCGCGGCTATGAGAATGGAGGAATCCAGGCCTGGGGATGATGTTCTTACACTTGGTATGGTGAGTAGACCGATTGCTACTCGGAAGACTCATCGGGAAAGCTCGGCCTCCCCTGCTCAAGCTCTTGCACCACGGGTGTTGAGATTCTCAGGTTCCAAGTCCAACCCTCTTAAGTCTAAGAATGGGAAGGCTAGGGAGGCCAAAGACAAATGCTCGAAAGAACTTGGGAATTATGGCCCACTCCAAAAGCTACCTAGAGTCAGACAGATTAAAGACCAAAAGAGGCTGGCGGTTTCTCCTTCCAGAGTGCATGCTTTAAATGTCATGGACCGGTCGTCCAACGGAAGGATCGAAGGTGATTTCGCGAAGCAATGGCAAGAGGTGTTTATAGAGGTCTTTTGCGGCGGGGACGCTTCCCCTTTGGTGGATAATGTTTAGTCTTCTCTGCTGGAATTGTAGAGGTGCCCGTAAGAAGGAAACGGGTAATGTCTTACTGCACCTGGTGGGGGAACGTGGAGTTAGTTTCATTGGCTTGTTCGAGACTAAGATGGAAACCATTTCTAGACTGGACATCGATAGGTTGGTGGGTAGGCAATGGGACTTTTGCTACCAACCGTCGGTGGGCAGAGCCGGGGGTATTCTTGTGCTTTGGAAGGGGGCGATTGGCGCGTTCCAAGTGCTTTTCCAGTCGAATCAATGTATCATGGGGACTATGAACAAGTCGAACTCGGTTGGGTGGGAGATTGCTATGGTCTATGCGAACAATGATACATATGTCCGGAGACAACTCTGGGAGGACATCTCCCGCCATCATACTGCGGATGTCTCTTTGGTGGTTGGGGGTGATTTCAACTATATTTTGGCGCCTGGGGAAAAGAAGGGTGGTAGACCATTCTTTTATTCACAAGCGGCGAGTGAAATGGGTGACTTTTTGGCGGCTAACGATCTGATTGATCCGGGGTTCACTAGTCCGGCCTACACTTGGTCTAACAATAAGGATGCTAGGAGCAGGATCTACTACCGGCTGGATAGGTTCTTGGTTAGCTCGGCCTTGCTGGACATGTTCCAGGGTCTGAAGGTGTCTCACTTAACTAGAATTGCTTCGGATCACTGCCCCATTCTTTGTTCCTTTCAGGAGGATGGCAATAGAAGGTACTCGCAGTGGATCAAGTTTGAAGATGTGTGGGCGACTTTTCCTAAAGCTTGGCAAATTGTGTCTTAGAAGTGGAAGGTAAATGATACGGGATCGGAAGCTACTAAATTGCAGAAGAAATGTAAACGATCATTAAGGGCGCTGTTCTTCTGGAGCAGGAACAAGATAAAGATGTTAAACCAGCTGAAAGATGATCTTGACGGGGAAATTAGGATCCTACAGGAGCTCGAATGCTCCCCGACCGGTATCTCTGAAATCTAATCGGAAACTTTGAGATATAAAGTGCAGTTACTGAAGGCTATGTTGGCTAGAATTACTATGTGGTGGGGGTAACGCGCCAAGGTGCGGTGGATTGAGGAGGGAGACGGGAATAACCGGTTATTTCATTCCATGGCCTCTGCAAGACAGCGATCCAACCAAATTTAGCAGCTACAAACTTGATCACAATGGAGCAGGCTGACATCTTGCGGGTTGTTCATGATTTCTTTGCACAAAAGTGGAACTACACACCTATTATAGAGACGGGATGGCCCTCTTTGGATTCCCGGTTGGCGAGCATGGAACAATTTGCTGGGCACCTTGACAGGGAGATTACGCAGGAGGAAATCTGGCTGGCTATCAAATCTATGGGGCCGAACCGTGCGCCTGGTAGGGACGGAGTTACGGTATCCTTTCTTAAGGCCTTTTGGGACATTGTTGGTGAGCAAATTACGTCGGCGTGTTGGGATTTCTTTTCTTCTGGACAAATGGACCCGACTTGGAATGAAACAATTGTTGTCCTGTTGCCGAAGGTGGATAAGCCAAACAATCCATCTAAATTTCGACCAATCAGCTTATGCCAAACCATCTATAAGATTATTGCAAAGATTCTTGTTGCCCGTATCAAGTGCATCCTGCCCAATCTGATTTCTGAAGAACAAGCGGCGTTTGTGCATGGTCGATCGATTTCCGATCACTGCCTTCTGGGGCAAGAAATTGTGAATAAATTCAGAGTGTCTAAATCCACTAGGGGCTGGATGGCTATGAAGGCGGATATGGAGCAGGCCTACGACAAAATGAGCTGGAGAACTCTGGAGTTAGTTCTCATGAAGGGTTTCCCCCTGAAGTTTCGCAATTGGGTGCTGAGCTGTGTGACCTCACCTCGGTTCTCTATTCTGGTCAATGGGACTCTTACGGAGGGGATTACGGCGGGCTGCAGGTTCAGACAGGGGTGCCCGCTCTCTCCCTACCTATTTATTATATGCTCGGAGCTTCTCTCGTTGCACTTCCATCAAAACTACCAGGAGCTGGGCGTTCAAATCCGGACGGGGGGACCTCTCGTGTCCCACCTTCTTTACGCTGACGATGTTTTATTTTTTGCAGGTGTGACCACCGCCAATGTAAGAAAATTCTCAACAATCCTGGATGACTATTGCGGCTGGACGGGTCAACGGATAAATATGAATAAATCAGCAATCATGTTTAGTAGACTTGTGCCCTCATCTACTAAGACTCGGCTGGCTAAGCTTGCGGGGTGTCGTAAGGTGGAGGAAATGGACTATCTTGGGGTCAAATTTTTAATGCGAAGGCTTACTAAGGCTGATTTCAACTCGCTGATTCATAAGGTGAACACTCTAACGATCTCTTGGGGTACCCGTCACCTTTCCTTGGCCGGTAGAATCACGATGATCAACTCGGTGTTAATCCCTCTTTCGACCTATACGGTGACGCACACTTTGATGCCGCGGGGTGTTCTTGCTGAGGTGGAAAGACTTTGTCGAAGATTTCTATGGGATAAAGATATGGAACATAAGAGTATGCACTATGCGGCATGGGGGGATATTACCAGACCCAGGCGGTATGGGGGGCTCGGTTTCCATGCTAGCCACAAGTGGGTTGGGCCGTTGCGAGCTAGAATTGCGTGGGACTTCCTGAATAAGCCTCAAAATCTGTTTCAAAGATGCATGAGACATACTTATGGTGCTTGGCCTTGGCAACAAAATCATAAACGTGGTGAATCTGGAGGGTGGAGAATTATTTGTAATGGGGCAGACAGTTTGAGTAGCGTTGTTCGATGGAAGGTGTGCAATGGAGTCGAGATTGACATTGTAAATCACATATGGATCCTAGATTTGGCAATTTCATTATGGCCTACCTTTTGTAACATTGAAAGAATTGAAGGCTGCTCGGTCAGCGATTTTATCACGCTGGACAACTGTTGGGATCACCGCAAGCTGCTGGGGGGTTTTGGAGAGGCTCTCGTTGACAGAATTTGTGATGTTAAGATCTGGACGGATACGAATGCAGACTCGCTGGAGCTCATTAAAAGTCCCATTGGCACGTCTATCTCGGCGATCTGCTATGACTCTTTGTTCCAATGTGAGGAGGACCAAGTGTGTACCATCCTGAAGCTTGGATTAAAACCTCGTGAACGTATTTTCTGGTGGCGGGTTTACATGGAGCTCATCCCCACGTGCGGTTGGCTCCATCGGCGGGGTTATTGTGCTGATGTGTTTTGCCCAATGGGATGCAATCAAGTCGAAGACCTGAACCATGTCATGACTCAGTGCAAGCAATTATAGGAGGTTCTGAGACGGCTGGAGGCTTGGGGGTTCCCCACTCCGAGGTTTACTTCACTGGATGAACTCAAGAGTGCGCTGAAGGGGGGGCTGTTGACTAAGGCTCGTTGGCCTCTTCTCTATTGTGCGTCTATGCACATATGTTGGGGGAATCGAAATGCCATTCGTCATGGCAAGAATGCTTCCACCATCACCATGATGGCCGCTAAGATTCTGGGCTCGACCACGCATTGTTTCTTTTCGCGTAACTTGGAGCAACGGTTCACCACTCAATCCTTTATATTGCTTCAGTTTTCTTCTTGGTGTCCCCCCGCCCCCCTACAGGTTGGTTGAAAATTAATGTTGATGGTGCGTTGCGTAGGACTAATGCTGGTGGAGTGGGCATTATCATCCGGGACAGTTCGTGCAAGCTAATTTCGGCGGCGGGATGGAGTATTACACATTGGGACAGCACCCAAGTTGAGATCATGGCGGTGCATTACATTGATAAACTCCTCTTGGACTAGTGTTCGAGGTTGACGGGGTCGTCGTCGAGGGCGACAATTCTAGTGTGATGGAATTTATGCACCGTTGCAAGCAAAAAGAGTTGTGGAGGCTCCAACCGGAGGAAGGGCATAAGCTTAACTGGGTGAATTCATTCCATAAGGTGTTTTTTGTTCATACCTATAGGGAGCATAATATAGCTGCCCATTTTTGTACTGAAAGAGCAAAAGAAGAAAGTTTTGTTTGGGATGTTGGGGATAGGAACAATATATGTATTCCTCAGGAGTTTTTGCGTATCCTTGAGGATGATAGTTGTCATTTTGCCTCGGTTGTGGGGTCTTTGTTTTGATTGGTTTTGTAATG
>NW_021319501.1:120498-125005 GCF_001605985.2 Dendrobium catenatum | reverse complement strand
CAATAATGTTTGAAATCATCAAAACTTTATAACTTGCAATAATGAAAAGCATGCAAATAACAACTATCTTAACACCTTCTGTCTCAAATCTAACATGACTTGTGGCCTCAATGTTGTAGAGTGGAATAACAAGAAGAGCATAAAGAAAATTGTGGAAATGCATAGAAATATGGTTTTTAATATATTGGGATGTTTGAGGAGATGAGTGTTATGCAATAAAGGTTTGATTAACCAGATTGTATATTCAATAAGATTCCAACAAACTTGATAGATATGAGGAATCAATTATGCACCATTCCAAAATTAAATATTAATAGACCTATTTTCATTAAACAAAGTCACTAGATCAAACATAAATTAAGAACTCATTTTAATTTAGAAAAGTATAAAAAGCCATTTAGTATGATTTATTTGTCGTCTTTAAAAAATTTTTATTTGAAAAGATAAATATTGTTATTAAGGAAATTAGTACATATAAAAATTAACATATCCATTCCCCAAGAGAATGATACTCTACTCAATTATTATATTACTTTAACAACATATGCACTTGTGTAACACAATGTGTAAAATGTCACATCAGTATTTGAGTCATTTTTGTTAACCATATTGTAATCCATGAGCCAAATCTGCTAGTGATTTTTTTTATTATTTCATGTAATTTTGGAGAACTCTATAAATTTTTTTTTGTAATAAATATAGGTTATTTTTCTATACTAACATTTAAGGTATGACACATGAACTAAAGATAAATAAAATATTAAAGAAGCCAAGCTAGGAAGAAGATATCTCACTAATTGTATAATTAAGAATGATCAAAACTTGTAATATGAGTCCATTTTTTTTCTTATCTTGAGTCCACGTGTATTTTGGGGAATGTTAATAAGACAATGATACACATATTCATGAGTACGGATCAAAATTGAGCACTTGATTCCTATATTAAATTGTATTGTAATATCCTAATAGTACCATCAATAATTTATTACATAATTAAATCAAGAGTTTTATAAAAAAATAATAAAATAAATTTAGAATAAATAATCACACTAAATAATCATTATCGACCAAATAAATTATTTTGATAAATACTTGCACAAAATTTTGGATTTAAAATAATAAGCAAATTTAAATTTTAAAAATTGAACTAATCTTATTATACAATCTTGATCATACTATATGGACATTAATGAACACTACCTATGTTGCTCTGAGAATCAACCAATCAAATTTGTATTAAATCTTTTAAATGTTGTGTTGTGCGATCTAAATCTTATAGTACAAATGAATAGAACGTTTCTTAAATGAACCATTATTCAATCATGTTTGAGCTCATTCAACTAATCATGTTGAATAATCCATATCATATAGTCTGATTCAGAAGAAACCAAATTATGGTTTTTTCTCATATTATACTAATCTAATTATATAAACCATGATTGATAGAGTATGGCTAGATTAAAAAATAAAATTATGTTTTCTTGTAATGGCTAATTCTTATTCTTTTATCCCTAAGTGTGTGAAACAGGATATTCAACAAAGAAAGTTTTCTTCATAAAGTCCTACGAGAAAAGGAGGGTGTACTCTTTCTTTGTGGGAGCTTGTATAAACTACTTGGAATATAAGATTAGGTTGAGTGGAGGTTTTCTGAGGGAGCCAAGGGTTGTGTGAGGGAGATCACATGGTTGTCCTTGTCAGCTTGTAAATTTGTCCTCCAGGGTTTATATTGGTTGCCCTTGGAGAGGAGATTTATAGAGAGACTTTAGGTAAAAGATATGTTACTAGCTTAGGAGGTTAGGAGGGAAATGTTTATGTTATTATATAATGGAAAGGAAGGTTAAAGGTGTCTCCACTATGTTAGGAAGTGTAAGGAGGGATTCTAGGATTTTTAGGGAAGGAAGAGCTTGTAAAAGTTATTCTCAACCTTGGAATGGAGAAGTGCTTCTCTTCCTTATTGAGTGTACTGAGAGCACATTCTTACAAAATTCCTAATGAGGAGGAAGTTGGGGAGTGGATGTTGGTCAAGTTGACTGAACCACTATTAAAATTTTTGTTTGCATTTGTTAACTCTTTGTATTATTTATTTCTTACATTTTTTTTATATTTCTTATATATGTATTTTCAAAAGCTGCTGTCATTACATCTAAAAAAATATTTTAAAAAAAACTATTCATAATATTTTCTATGAAATAAAAAATAATTTGCATTAATATTTTCTTTAAATTTTGTTTTAAGTAAATTCCATTACTCGATAAAATAATATGTATGTATATATATATATATATATATGAACTTTATGCTTTGAAGTTTTACTATTATTTTCAAAGCTACTTCAACTGTGGCTATATTATTCTATAATACATTTTAAATAACCCATTGACCCCCCTTCTTGGTTATGCCACATCACATTCAAACCATGTAGTCAAGGGATAAAAAGTTTGAAAAAACCTCATGGATTAATGGGATGTGTTCGATAGTCATGTACCATCACTTATGATGGATCCTAGAAGTAAGGAAACTTAGAGTTTGCATTATAGTAAGGCTATAGAACTTCAACTTAAGATATAAATTTCTAGTGGTTTTAGGGTTTTCAAAAGATTGAACTAGGTTGACTTTAGGTCAACAACCTGGTAGGAATAAATCATTCTAAAGTATTTAGGTTGGACCTATATCAGTCTTAGATCAATTAAGTCGAAAAGTGTACCAATTTTAATCCACAGGCTAATTTCTTACCAAGTTAGGTTTCTAGGTTCTGGATCTAAGTTCAAAATTTTGCAAATAATTGCAAAAATCGTGGTAGGTGTCGAAGGGTTATTAATTTGTTTAAGGAGGTTTAGGGTAGACTCACTACTAAAAAACAAGACCTTTCGCAGCGATTTTTTGCACCGATTTTAAAAACCGCTGTGAAAGCAACCAATTGCGCCCAAAATCGAATTCATTTGTAGCGGTTAAAACCGATGCAAGTTGCACCGGTTAAAACAGCTGGCAAAGCCCATTCGTAACTTTAAGGCACCCGAATCCCTAATTCATCTTCCTCTGTGCTTGCACGTTCGGATCGAATCCACAAAGCTATGCGCGACGAAAATCTCCTCCTCTTGCGAATCCCAGCCGACCGTCCCTTCCATCTTCGTAACTGTGAGTTTATTTCCCTTCATTCTCTTCTTCTCATTGTTTTTCTTCATATTCTTCTCCCTTTTCTTCATTTTATTCATTTGCATTCCTTAGGGTTTAGGTTAATCACAACCCTAGCTTAGCCGTTGGTTGTGTGCCGTGTTCCCACATGTTCCATATGCATATATTTAAAATGACGTAGTGGGCTAATTTGAGCGAATACAGTGAGAGAGTTGGGAGTTGTCGGAAACATGAACGGGAATACAATGGCCCGTCAGACACGATGTCATGTTTCCGACAACTCCCAACTCCTTTTCACACTGATGGCCTGTCGGACAGGATGTCTAGTGAACATGGTTCAAAAAGCCTTGAGATCATGCAGTCCGATTAGAAATTTGAGAATTTTTAGCTTTGGGTGATTGTATAGTATAATACATTATTATATAACATAGTTTGTTGTGATCAATTTTTCTTGTTTTTTTACTTGATCTTTTTTAATATGCGTTCTAAGTCCAATAAGGTAGCTGCTAAAATATCTTTTATACAGTTGCATAATTTAATAAATAATATATAATTAAATAAGAAAAATTTAATAATTTCACTTAATTAATAAGAAAGATTTTAGAATTTTTAGCTTAAGCTTAGTGTAAAAGAAATATGTTTTTTTGCTTATTTTTAGTTGTGCCTTGGACAAATATTCTTTACTCATTCAATTAGCTTAATGTTAATTTATATATATATATATGCTCATTTTTATTCTTTTTTTTTTCTTAATTACACTGCATTTCATTTATATATTTAGCCCACTACATAATAATGTGTTAAGTTTTTGAGTAAGGACCTATCATGCTTATTAATTTATTTTGTATTATGTAGATGAGCAAGGAAATCCTTTAAGGCGTAGGGGGAGAACAACATGTGCTGATATACAGAATATGCCGCCAGGGACACGAATTCATATAGAAGTAAATGAAAACAACATCCCTTGTAACATACCTGAGTCGATTTTGCTAGGAACATATCTTGGTGTTGTTGCAAGAGACCCTGTTTTGGCTCCAATATCATTCTCTGATTGGAGAAATAAGGGTATGGAGCCATATAAGAAAAAAGATGTTAGCTGAAGTTGAGTATATTTATTTCATAGCAAATTTGAATTTTTTATGTTTTATATTATTAACCATATCATATTTGTAATTGCAGTCTAAATTTGAGTTTCCTGGTCATATACGCCATTGGATTCTTCAATCCCTTGGTGTTAAATGGCGTCATTATAAAACCACCTTAAAGGCTGAGAACTTTCTCTAAAATTTATTCAATATTGTGATTAAGTTTTTTTTTTTACATATTTTAAAATTTGGAATGTAACATTATCATGTATTACAGGAAAGGGCTGCGA
>NW_021319501.1:64477-120398 GCF_001605985.2 Dendrobium catenatum | reverse complement strand
TATAGTCGATGAAAAATCTCGATCACCCAAGTCAGTAAAAAATTCTTAACTTAAACTCCCTCCTCTACATTGGAGGTTATGCTCCTCCTCATATTTTTGATTCCTTGAATCCTACTATATATGCTAAAGAATTTAAATATGTTATTTTTAACATCACAAAAAGTTTTGCCTTAATTAGGCTATTATAGTCTTACATTTTGAGTTGTATGTTGATGCTTAAGATATTATAGGTGAACAATTTTGTGTGGCTATTATTTTTTTTAACTCTAGGAAACTTTCTAGATGTGTCAAAGCTACTGTCATTTCTCTTATTCTAAAATTAGAACAAGTATTCTACATTATGATTATAAATTGATATCCTTTTATAACATCATCTATTAAATCATTACTAAAATCTTAGAAGATAGGCTAAAAATGTCGATGCCTCATATTGTTCAATCAATTCAAGCTAGATTTTTTCAAGCTTAGATAGTCTATAATAACATTTATTTAGGTAATGAAATAATTTTTTTTTTCTTTTTCAATAAAAGATAAGTGTCTTACTTCTATGCAAAATTAGACATAAAAAAATCTTTTAACACTATTAATAGAGATTATTTGCTACACAATCTCTCTCTTAAAGGATTCCCTCCAAGCTTTATATCTTGAAATATATCTTGTATATCCAGCATTTACTTATCCATTTGCAATAATGAGGCTACCCTTTTTAAATGCCCTTGTTTTTGTATCATCATGAATGATCTTTCTCAAAATTTTGATTGTATATTTTGAGAGGCTAATTTAAAGGCATAAGTAAAGAAAATTATTATATTTTATATTGTATGCTGATAACATGTTGGTGTTTGGTGATGTAATAACTTGAATTTTTTAAATGAAAAATCTGAATTTTAACACCGTGTCTTGCCAAAGATGGAAGAGAGGAGGGGAAAGAAGATTGTTTGGAGCTTTTTTGTCTGTCAATTTATTCAAAGATTTCTTTTATTCATTATAAGTAACTTAAATCTCATTTTAGTTTTCAATAATTTTGAGTTTGATGAATTTCTTCTTTCTTAAATCGATAAAATTATATTTTCTCATAATTTATTGAATTTTTACTGTATAACCTTTTATATATAATAGATATAAATATTGTGGACATTTTGACAGTAACATCGTTGAATTTCTCTAGGTAGAATTAAAGTTATGATTTTCTAAAGTTATATATATATATATATATATATATATAATTTTTTGTATGCATGTATATGTAGATTCCTCGTCATACTAGCCTTTACTTTATTCTTCAAGTCTATGTGTCGGTATTATTCTATACCTTTCCTTTTATTAGTAGTTAAATAGTCACATAGTTTTCTCATATATATTTACTATTGTGTAGATTATTATTAGAAATCAATTTTTTTTTTTGTAGGATTCTAGGATAAATTATTTTTTTATAAACTTTAATAAATTAATAATCAACCTTAAAAGTCAATTTAAGAAAATATATTTTTTTAACTAAAGATCTCAATGCAAATTTTTAATTAAGATAAATTTCCTTCTTACCTCTTGGTATAGATTCAGAGTTGTGCTAGATATTAATCAAAACTCTTAAATTTTAGTTCTATTTCATATCATTATAGATCAAATTCATATTGTTAAAGTCACTTTCTTAATAAAAAACAAAATCCATGCATGTCATATTCCTTGGAATGTAGCTCAAACTTATGGGCATAGTTCTAATTGAAATGCCTTGGTGATTATCTTAGCCTACCATGTGGTGGATATCCCAATTAAGACAAGTAATGAATGGAGACAGCTACGTGGGAGTGAATTGGAGTTATTTTCTTCCTTGTAGCTAACTCTACAAGTAGAATCTAAAATGCTAAAATTAGTATTAAATGAGCAACTTTTTAATTTATTTAATTAATATAGAAAAGATAACATGCTCTAAAGTAAATAGCAAGATAATTTCAAAGACAAATTGCTATAAATATTTTTTTTTACTAGACATGTCATGAATTAAGCTGTAGTTATGAAACTCAAAAGAAAGAAAATAAATAAGAATGTAGCAAAATAAGGATCATGAGAAAAAGGTGCTATCAATTAGTTTTTATGTGATTTGGCACTAATGCATGAGTCCACACCTTGATCCCTTAAACTCAAGATTCCACTACTCTCTCCTTCAACCAAAACAGGGTAGAGGAGCCCCTCTCCTTAACAGGCACTGGAAAAATAATGCATCCTCATCTACTTCAAGTGATAATGTTATTATTCTTGCCTACCAACTAGCTAATAAGCCAACCAAAAAGACTTCTAACATCCCATGGATACAATATAATCTCAATAACAACAAGCTTGCAACAAGCTAACAAAACTCAACTATAAGATTAAGTTGAAAGAGAAGAATGGGACAACCTCACTTGCGCATTTTTCATAATGTGATATCACATTTTAGGGTATTCAAATAAAAGAAAAATGTCACTTTCAAAAGCAAACCCTTCCCCTTTAATTAACTTAGAAATTTTTAGCTCTCTCACATTCAAGGGTTCATAAATAAGTATTTCTATAAAATGTCAAAAAATTGTCTCTATAAATGTCATTTTAAAATGTGGGTAGATCATACATTGTGTCGTACACATTATATAGTTTGATTAGTATAAAATAGCAACTTATCATTCCTTAAATAATCTTGCATAATACTTATTTTACAACATAAATGGTTTAACCAAATATTCATTAATTAGCCCATTAATTATCTCAACTTAATTAGATTAAAATTTAAAATTTACCATACAATATGACATATATCATACACTATGAGTATTATGAATTTTTGAATTAAACGAATTAGGGGATAGTTGTAAGATGGATTAAAGTTGATTTAAAGTTATCTTATAATACATTAAGCATCATATATGATAATTTTTTTTAATGGATTGCAAGAATACCCTAATTAATTCAAATATATCTTCTATGTAATATTCATATGTGGGTAATCTTGTATAATATGATTGACATCATGTTATATGATCTATATGATTACTTTGTATTAATTAAAAATTAAAAGTAGTTTTTTCTTGATTTTTCCTATGTTTTTTTCCATGCTATAGTTGTTTCACAAGTATTTTTACATGGAATACATATACAAAATGACTTAAAAATAAGAAATATATAAGAGATGAACATTACCAATATAACTCTCATTCAATTTTTTTCTAAATCATACTGAAACTCTAAATTTGTGTATGTTTATGCTAACATTTTGTACATGAGCTATGGTCATTATTTGAGTGTTTGTATTATACATATTTACACATCACGCTTGTAAATAAACTCTCATGTACACTACATTTTATTAGTACTAAAACATGCATAATCAAGAATTAGTCTAAATTTAAAATATATGGTCTCAATCAAAATATATTTATGATCATAAATAATTTACAATGTACCTCTAGGCTCATGGGTCAATATTCTCCCTATCTTTAATAATGACTAACAAACTTTCATTTTGTGCACATGTTTTGAGTTTTAAAACTCCCTATGAATTTATACCTTAATAAATTTTGCAACTGAAAATTTAACCTTTAAATGTTTGATACATAGAAAAGGCATATAAAGCAACAACAATGTAATGAACTAAGAGGCATAAGTATGAGTACAAACATAACACAACCATAGCTACTATACTCCCTTTAAGAAATAAAAAAGGAAAAATAAAGGCACACCACAACATTCAAACTTGATAATAAATAATCGAGTTAATATTAAATAAACCAAATCATAAAGCTAAGGTACACGTGTAGTGCCTATATCACCTTAGATTCATCGTCCAATTGCAAGTCACCTAACTATAATCATTCAATTTTCTTATGGCATTATCACTTTACCACTATCAGCTTTGTGTAATATTGACATCCACCATTGAATGTCGTTTCTCTAATTTTCATTATCCTCCTGACAGCTTTTCTAGTATATCGAAGCCACAAAAGGGAAGAGTTGACTTTTATGATCACATTTATATAATAAACTATTTTATTTGGACAATGCCGAATAATATTTTTCTTTTCGAATTTTCAAATAAATAAAAATATTGTTCTCTTATAGTTTTTTTATTTGTCTTCTTGTTGAATCTTCGTTCAAAATAAAAATGTTAAATTTTGTTTTCTACATTAAAAAATATCCTAAGATGCAAAAATTTTTACTTTTATGTTGATTCCAATAATTTTAATTTTTAGCACAATGTATATGATATATGTGCTATTAAATTAATGTTTTTTTGCTCATGCCCACATATATATACATATTTTCTAGGCGGAGCTTGCGCCTGCGGGCCGGGGCCAGGCTACGAGGTTATGCGGGCCTGGCGGAGCTTTTTCTAAATGATTTTAAGTTATTCACGAGAATATTTTTTGCCGGACAGTAGCCGGAAAATTTTCTGGCTGACTTTTTCTGGTGGAAAATTTTTCCGGCGGTTTTTTCCGATTGAACAATTTACTGATACTCAATTTACTGTCAAAAATGCTTTCACTGATAATCCACCGAAAAATTTTGAAATCAACCAAAAAATTTTGAAATCAACCGAAAAATTTTGAAATCAACCGAAAAATTTAGAATTTTCCACCGAAAAATCCGTCGATAATTTACAATTTTCCTTTAGTGAACCACATTCGCGCGTTGACTATGGTTCTTCAGACATCTATCACAAGACAATGGTCTTCCTGATCACTATCACCTATCAACTACAATCATTCCTACTTCCATCATCTGACAATAGTCTTTTCGACCTCCATCACTCGTCGACTACGATTTTTTAGACCTTCGTCGCTAGTCAATAATCTTTCTGGCCAATATCATTTGTCGATTGCGGTGCTTCTGACCTCTATCTCTAACAAGTCCTTCCAACCTTCGTTGTCAAACTATGGTCCTTCCGACCTCAATCACAAGACTACAATCTTTCTAATCATGATTTGTTGCTTGTTAATTATGGTACTTCCAACATCCGTCGCTAGACAACTATCTATTTTACCACAGTCTCCTGCCTAATATGATCCTTCTAACCTCCATCACCTGTCGAGTATGGTACTTTTGACCTTCGTCACCAGCCAACTACAGTCCTTCCGACCTTTATCGCCTGATAATAGTCTTTCTGACCTTCATAGAATGTCAATTAAGGTTCTTCCGACCTCCAGTGCCTGAAAATGGTATTTCTGACCTTCGTTGCTCGCCGACTATGATTCTTACGATTAGCTTCACCTGACTACAATCTTTCCAACCTCCGTTGCCCGTCGACTATAGTTTTTGCAGACTAAATGAACATGTTAATATTGATTCTTCCAATTCCCACTATGTAAAGCAATCTATATGATGTATATTTGCTACATCAAATCAAAGCCTTCCCCCAAATAAAGGACTCATTTGTAATTGACTGCAAATACTAGTGAATTCATATAAATTGTGTTAGGCCCCATAATTTTTCTTCGTTTTTAGGGGTTTCCACGTAAAAAATTTTGGCGTCTCTTATAAATACTACACACTCTCTTTTATTTGATTGGATGTTGGATCTTCTTATAAAACTAAAATATTAAAGCTTATGTTTCTCTATAGCCGTGAATATTCTAGGATGCTACTATATATTATAAAGAAATAATTAGGAACAAATATCATATTTACATATGATAAATAATTAAGCTAAAATTAAATATGAAGACTTGAGTCGACCAAAATAAATTCTTTTGAGCCATAAAGTACAAATTAGTAATCGTCCATCCAAAAGACATGCAGAATAGAAAGTGGCCCATTAATTCAAGGAAGAAAATGAATATTTTTTTTTTTTGAACATTTAGGCCATTTAAGGCAAACTCACACAAACAACGCAAACACAAAGACTCAACCCATACCTCTTAGTTGAAAGCATAAGTTCTCAACCAACAGAACAAGATGAGTTGGATGAAAATGAATATTCGATCAATAGTAAATAATAATAATAATAAATTTATGCCCACAGATCAGCTTGCTATCTCCTGCACAAATCTCATTAAGTTTCTATGCGATGAACCTCCTGCTACAGTCGCCTGACGAGTTTTTTCCTTCCACATATCCGCTTTCCTCCTAATTTCCTCAGGTCTTTCCCCCTCCCCCATCACAATCTCAAGGCACCGTCGCAACTCGTCTGCTTCCATTAACCCATCCTTGCTCACCTCCGCCCTCACACCCGTCCCCCACGCCTTCTCCATCAGCCACGCGTTCGTTAACTGATCCGTCCATTGTGGCACCGCTACCGTCGGCACGCCACACAAAAGACTCTCCACCGTTGAATTCCACCCGCAGTGCGTCACGAAACACCCCACGGCCTTGTGCTCAAGCACCCTCCCCTGCGAACACCACTCCACCACTATCCCCTTCTTCACTTCTTCATCCTCATCTTCTTCAAGTTCCTGCCCTTCCCACCTGTTGTCCTTCCTCACCACCCATAAATAAGGCCTCCCGCTCCGCCTCAACCCTTTCCATATTTCCTCTAACTGATCCTTCTGCAGCACTGAGATGCTCCCAAAAGAAACATACACCACCGACTTCTCCTCCTGCCTATCGAGCCAATCCATGTACTCTTTCTTATCATCCGACTTAAACAAACTCCCTTCCACTGTATCCTCCAGCAACGGACCAATTCCGACGATATTTACCTCATCGGCTACAGACATAATGGCCGACGCTTCCATCTCATCTGCCGTGTTCGAGATCACCATTGGCTTCGAGCTCTGTATCGAAATCTCCGTGTCCAGCATCTCAAACATCTCCCGAATAAAAGGAGTAAATACAGCATAGGGGCCTTCAGGTGAGTTTTCGGTGACGAAGGAGGGAAGATCACGGATCCTCATCGGAGGCAGCCCGGGAAGGTTCACGACGCTTAACGGGTCACTAACGTTGGCGGCCAGGATGCTCTTGTAGTCGTGAAAGTAGTGCCAATAGACCGCGAAAGCTGTGGCGGGCTGGATCCAGAAAAGGAAGGATGGGATGCCGCGTTCGCGAGCTATTTCGGCTGCCCACGACATGAAGAAAGAGTAGATTATGCAGGTGACGGGTTGGCCGCGTGCGGCTTGATCATCAACGATGGAGGCGAGGCTTCTGGAGCCATTTTGCTTGCTGTCGTACATGGTTGTTCTAATGTCGTGTATCTTAGGGTCGAAGCCGTCGTCATAACCATTGGAATAGGGGATGTAAGCAAAGAGATCGTCATGGAGTACTCCTGCTTCTTGGTTTGGGAACATGCGGCGGTGGGCGTTGACGGCGGTGGAGAAGGTGATTCGAACTCCTGCTTCATGGGCTAGGCGTTTGGAGAGGCGGAGGGTGGGGTTTATGTGGCCTTGGGCAGGATAGCAGGCCACCAGGATGTGCTGCTGCGGCTTTTCCATTGATGATTCTAAATTGAATTCGACTTCCAAGTGCTGATCGATTGACTAATCTTTGTTGGTATTGAGCGACTTGTGGTTGATTTATGGTGGCTGGAGACTACAATTATAATTTATAGGCTGACGAGTGATCGAGTTCCTTGCTTCGCTAACGTAAGTGATGACGATGAAAATTTGTTCGAGGGTGTTTGCAGCTTGGCGCGTGGGCAAAACCGTAAAGCAATGGCTCTCCATGGAAAAAACGAATTTGTTAACGAATTCATTTTAATGTTTCATTAGTGACGTACTATGTATATGTAATATATTAAAATTTAAGGATTCATCTTCATAATATTTTAAATAATAAAATTTAATATTTTATATTTAAATTTTATTATTTACATAATATAATATTTATTTAATGAAGTTATTGACTTGTTGGATCTCATCATTCTGGGCCAATCAATGCCTTCTCCTAATAAGTTCTTGCATAACACGTTCTGAATTGTAAAATGAATTCTGCAATTCCTATACAAATGGCCTGAGCTGCACAGGATCTCCCTCTTGCTAGACCCATCACTACCTTCACCAAGCAAACCTGTGTATTGATTTGAGCTCCCAAGTGACTTTTTTTGTCTCTGTAACACATACGAAAAATTATTAGGCGCGGATCCTGGACATAGAGAATCATCCGGATTTATCTCTGTCTACAGTATAAGTGCAGTTAAAACGCAGCTGTTACAGTAACTGTGCTTTTACTGTAGACTGAGAGAAATCCGAATTATTCTCTCTGTCCGGTATCTACACCTAATAATTTGCCCTGTAATACACCCTCGATCCAATCGATGCTCTTGATTAGGAACTCCCATGCATGTAATTTCATTGTTTCTTTATTATCAATAGATTTAGGTGACAAATGTCGAGAGATTTAGGTTACTATTATAGCTGTCTTTTGAAAAGTCAATTGCTAATGTTCATGGCAATGAATATAAGCTGCATTGGATTAAATCTTTGCATCTGATGCCTAAAGAGGAATTATTATGGTAGAGATCAGCGAGAAATTCACTACCTACTAATGCATGGTTAGTATATGGAAGATTTTTGGATGTGAATTATTGCCCGAGAGGAAGTCAAGCAAGTGAAGACATATTACTGATGGTTGTAATTTTTTGCAGGACATTATTTACAGAGTTAATTAATGGGGAATTTTGGAATGAATGCGTAACTGAACTGGAGCGGAAAGTTCATCATAATGCACGATTGATTCATATTTGTTAAAGTTATGTCTGCCAATCATGGAAAGCTAGTAATGTTCTTAAGCTTGGTATGAATGTTCCAACTCCTTCAATTGCTGCAGTTGAAGTTCTAAAATCTGCTTTGTGTCCTCATTTAAGGCTTCGTTTGGGACGGATGTCTTACTGCTTCTTAAAGCAGCTTTCTAGTACAAAATTTTTAATTTGTGTACTAAAAAGCTGCTTTAAGAAGCTGTAAGAAAGCCGTCCCAAACGAAGCCTAAATCTGATTAAGGTGTTCTGGGATGCTAACCAACTTATACAATTGAACCAAACTTTTTGGCATCCCCCTCCTTATTGGATTAAGATTAATGTTGATGCTTCTCTCTTAATATCAAATCTTGTAGGGATTGGAGGAGTTATAAGGGATCATAAAGGCAAGTTTTTAGATGCTTTTGGTAAAGAAATGTGCCATTGGGATATTACTCAATTGGAAGTGATTGCTCTTAGTAGCATTACAAAATTTTTACCTGAATTGATGTTTGATATAAAAAGTATCATAATTGAAGGTGACAATTTAAATGCTGACTTTTTTTGATAAGTCATTAAAGAAGGCCAAAGATATGGATGTACATAATTTTAATGTGGATTGATCATTTCTTAGTGATTTTAACAAAGTTATTTATTTATGTATCTGTAGTAAAAAATGAAATTAGGTGGCTGATTATTATGTCTCCTTAGCAATTTTTGATAATTTTGATTGGGATGTTGCTTTAATAATCTTCAACCATCAATTGTTAAGATGGTTAAGGAAGATTGTTATAGAATTGACATCACTTAGCTTTTGTAATATCAAATTTTAATGCAATTTGCACTTTTCTATCAAAAGAAAAAAAAGAAAGGAATAGGATATTTACGTGACATGTTTGGTAGTGTGGTGATGGAGTGCGGAGAATTGTAATTTAGGATATTATTTAGGTGTTTTAAGAGCATAAAAATAATAAGATATATGCATTGAATAAGTAAATCCTTGACATGTCAACAAAAAATTGTATTGGTCTGCATGAATTTCATGACAATAATTAAATGAGAAACTTATATAATTAAATTCATTTTTATTTGAACTTCAATTTTTGCGTACTTATACTCAATCTCAATGTTTCGTCATGATGAATATATCGACTATTCAAATAATCTTATACGACTCCAAATGAGTTCATATCGAGCACTTGCATGATATTTGAAAGCTTCTTAATATAAATGGATGGATAAACTGACTCCGATTATAGTATCATTATAGTCAAATCAAGCGGCTCGATGAGATAACTCTAATGAGCCTAAGATCACTTGATTATGATATCCTTAAGGAATTGAAATGTTTGATAAATGATTTATGATCAAGTTGATCAATATGGATCGTACAATGCAGTGCTTGAACTATGGCCAAATTTATTAAAACTACTGTCCCAAAAAGTCTATAAATAGGGAATCATTCTCTACAAGAAGTGAGAGGAGAAGTGCTGAGCGAACTAAAAAGCTCTCTTACATTTTTCGGCTATCATCGCCGACGGCTACCTCTATCAATCGTTGCCATTAGTTTAATACTTTTATCAAGATTTCCCTATATTTTTGGATCTATAATTGTCCTTCTTTGGACATTAAAATTTAATAATCCTTACCAGAGAAATTATAAAAATGTGTTATGACTACTCACATTTTCTTTAAACATAAGGAAGGAAAATTATTCTTATATCTCCTATTATATAGTAAATCTATATAATTGAGACAAGCCCAATAGTGCTTTTCTTGTTTTAATGTTTTCCAGGTAAATAATGTCTAGTCTTTTCCAATTTTTTCTATACATGTTTGATTTTTGTATAATCCTAAGACATTAAATATTAAGTTTGTTGATATAAATTTTCTAGAAGGTAATAGTTTAGTTTGTTCTATGAGAAATATTTCCAAAATACAATTATTAAAAGTAGAAATAACAAGAGTATAAAATTTTGTCATTCCAACGCTCCTCAAACCGGCCAGAAGTACTTCAAGCAATTATGAACACCGTATTCAGCCAAGACTGGGCTCTAAGGTCCATCCTTGAATGATAGAACACATAAAATAGAAGAGCAATAAGCTCTTATCCTTTGACCATTAGCAGATGTTGGACAACATAGATTATCAGCACAACATAGACAACATAAAAATGGGGATGAACAATTGAAAAATATTCATGGAAGATAACCCTTTTGATTATATAGAAGTTCCTCCTCCACCTTATCCTAATTTAGAACTTATTGATACTGCTAGTTCAACTCTTCCTTCTCATGATTTTAGATCAATGTCTAATTATCCACCTATCATATGGGATTTGAATCGGCCACACCGTATTCATACTGCTCATATTATTATATGAGATGAATTACGACATCTTATTCAACACAAATTCCCTTTAATATATAGGAATTAACTTCCTCATTTAGGTGATTTTCTAAAGTTTTCCCCTTTACTCAGGAGATGCTATGATATCCTATTTCAATTAGGTTAAATTACGTTAAGAGAGAAGCATAACCATTAATCTTAATCCAATAAGGAGGGGGATGCCAAAAAGTTTGATTCAATTGTATAAGTTGGTTAGCATCCCAGAACACCTTAATCAGATTTAAATGAGGACACAAAGCAGATTTTAGAACTTCAACTGCAGCAATTGAAGGAGTTGGAACATTCATACGAAGCTTAAGAGCATTACCAGCTTTCCATGATTGGTAGACAGAACTTTAATAAATATGAACCAATCGTGCATTATGATGAACTTTCCGCTTCAGTTCAGTTATGCATTCATTCCAAAATTCCCCATTGAGTAACTTTGAAAATAATGTCCTGCAAAAATTTACAACCAACAGTAATATGTTATCACTTGCTTGACATTCTCTCGGGCAATAATCAATAATTCACATCCAAAAATCTTCTATATACTAACCATGCATTAGTAGCTAACGGATTTCTCTCTAATCTCTACCATAATAATTCCTCTTTATGCATCAGATGCAAAGATTTAATCCCCAATGCAGCTTATATTCATTGCCATGAACATTAGCAATTGACTTTTCAAAAGAGAGCTATAATGGTAACCTAAATCTCTCGACATTTGTCACCTAAATCTCTTGATAATAAAGAAACAATGAAATTATATGGGAGTTCCTAATCAAGAGCATCAACTGGATTGAGGGTGTGTTAAAGGTAAAATATTAGGTGCAGACACTGAATAGAGAGAATCATTCAGATTTGTCTCTGTTTACAATCAAAGCGTAGTTAATGTAGCAGCTGCGCTTTAGCTGCATTTTGACTGCGCTTTTACTATACACAGAGAGAAATTCGGATGATTCTCTCTATCCAATATCCACACCAAATAATTTTTTGTGTTACAAAGACCAAAAAGTTGCTTGGGTGCTCAAATCCATACACGGGCTTGCTAGGTGAAGGTAGTGATGTATAGCAAGAGGGAGATCCTGTGCAGCTCATGCCATTTGTATAGGAAGCGCAGAATTCATTTGACAATTCAAAACGTGTTATGCAAGAACTTATTAGAAGAAGGCATTGATTGGCCCAGAATGATGAGATCCAACAAGTCAATAACTTCATTAAATAAATATTATATTATGTAAATAATAAAATTTAAATATAAAATATTAAATTTTATTATTTAAAATATTATGAAGATGAATCCTTAAATTTTAATATATTACATATACATAGTACGTCACTAATGAAACATTAAAATGAAATCGTTAACAAATTCGTTTTTTCCATGGAGAGCCATTGCTTTACGGTTTTGCCCACGCGCCAAGCTGCAAACACCCTCGAACAAATTTTCATCGTCATCACTTACGTTAGCGAAGCAAGGAACTCGATCACTCGTCAGCCTATAAATTATAATTGTAGTCTCCAGCCACCATAAATCAACCACAAGTCGCTCAATACCAACAAAGATTAGTCAATCGATCAGCACTTGGAAGTCGAATTCAATTTAGAATCATCAATGGAAAAGCCGCAGCAGCACATCCTGGTGGCCTGCTATCCTGCCCAAGGCCACATAAACCCCACCCTCCGCCTCTCCAAACGCCTAGCCCATGAAGCAGGAGTTCGAATCACCTTATTTTATTTTTTTTTTTTTTTTTTTTTTGAAGAAACTGCCAAAGCAAATTTATTAAAAGAAAACTACAAACAACGAAATTCCCCCTTAACCAACATTAAAAAGTTAGGATGAATCTTATTACAATTGAGATCTTCCCAAAAAAATCACTAAAAAGAGCCAACCCAGTAGACATGTCGGCTACTTTATTATAATCTCTCTTCACATGCTAAAAAATAACTTGGTTGAAATCTCTAAGGAAGAGGAAGTCCTTCGGATCAAATCCCTCCACCTCAATCTCCACTTTATTCATAGAATTTTGAAAGAATTTGATAACATTCAAGTTATCTCCCTCAATGATAATGCCATTACAATCATACATCCAGTCTTGAATAAATTTGCTAAGAGAGGACACTGAAAGTATATCAACTTGAGAACAATCCCAATGCTTTAAGCTTACCCCAAAAGCACTTAAAAACCTTCATTTACAGTCTCTAAACACACATCTAAAGGTAGTCATGTTGGAAGAAGATAACGAAGCATCTAAGTTAACTTTGATCTAAGAGATAGCTTAGAGAAGGAAGAAAGAGAGAAAGATTTTGAAGAGAAAAAAGTGAGAGATCTTTGTGAGGGGGAGTTGTGAGTGATTCATATGGATTACTCCAAACAAGGTTTCCTCCATCTTCTTTAAGCTTCTTTCTTAGTTTTTTTATGGATTGGGTGAGACTTTCATCAATATCAGATCTAAGTTCTGTGCCTTCATCAAGAGGGTAAAAAAGGATTCACAGGTTCTTTTCCTTCACTAAGAGGTTTAAAAAGGATTCCCAAGTACTCTTCATACTCTAAGAGGAAGTAAAAGGATTCAAGATACTCTACCTCACTAAGTCGATGGAAAGATTTTGTAAGGGCTACTCCGACTTACAGTTGAGGCAAAAGGAGAGACACAACTTTTAGTGCAATACCAGGAAAGGAGGTTTTCGAGGAGTGAATGTAGGTCAAGTTAACCAAACCACTATAATTCTAGTGTGTTATTTCTATTTACTTTTCTACATTTAATTTTTGTATTTTCTTATGATTTGTTCTGTGTTTAAAATCTTTTATTAAAGTTATTATGAAAGTAGTATTTCTTTCGCATTGTGTGATAATTTTTTTTAATATTCAAAAAGATTTCAAAAAGATTTTATTTTTGCCTTAAGAAATTTTTTAAATAACTAATTCACCACCATTTTGATTAGCCTCGGACTAGTTCATAATGGTTTAACAACCTCCACAAACTTTTAAGTGGTATGAGAGAGGAATTCATAAATTATGTTTTAAAAAAACTTATGAAAAAGAACTATGGCTAACTTAGTAATCGTGATATTATGGAAGGATATTCAATCACTCGACCACCTCTATTTGATAATATTCTTTTTTATTTTTTGAAAATATGCATGTCTTAGCAAGAGAACTTACTAATTATGAGAAAGTTAATAATATTTTATGTTGTTTACCTTCTTCCTATGATAGAAAAATAATTACTATTACTAAATCTAAGGATCTGATTATTTATTCAATAGATAACTTACTTGCGTCACTCATTACCTACGAGAAAGGAGTGAGTCAAAGGCAGCTTGATGTAGGTGAAAATAAAAAAGAGAAAATTGCAGCCTTAAAAGCTAATGATTCTAACAACTTTTCAGGACAAGATGATGATTACATTGTAGTGTTCACTAAGAAATTCAAGGGCTTTTTAGAAAAAAAGGCAAAAATATCATCAACAATAAAATAAAGGTATGAATGGTAAAAATTCTAAAATTTCTTCTGATGTTATATGCTTTGAATATAGGAAACTAGAGCACATAATGTCTAATTGCCCAACTCTTAAAGCTCACCCAAGTACAGAGGAGGGTGAAGAAAAACTTAAATTCATGAAGGGTAAGCAAAGGTCTCAAAAAGCTTTCTGGGCAGGCACAACATCAGACTCTTCTACAACTAAAGCAAAAGAGGAGGTAACCAATCTATGCTTAATGGTAGATGAACATTTTGATCATTCTAATCAATAGGAGTTTTGTAAGCTTACTTATGATTAATTATTTAAAGTTTCTAAAAAAAATTATACAACATATAGGAACCTTAAAAAATCACTTACCAACCTTAAGTCTGACTTTTTAATTCTGTAGAAAGTGCATAAATGCCTAAGGAAAAATCATTGCACTCTGAAATAGTAACCACATGCCTTTTATTAGATGGATTTGATTCTTTAAATAAAAAACATCTTGATTTAACTACTGAACTTGATTCCTTGAAAATTTCACAAGATGAATTGCAAAATGCATTCAAGGTCTTAGAAATGCCTGCATGTCAATTAGACAATAGTGACCATGCATCAAAATTAGAAGTTTCAAGCTATGAAAAAGCTAACAAGTTTATAAGAACAAAATTCATTACATTAGAGAATAAAAAACAACCACTTTCATTTGAAGAATTTCAAAAGTCTTCACCACAACTAGCATCATTTAAACCTAGGAAGAAGCACCATAACCCATATAGCTTAGTAAATTATTTTCCTAGATTTAGATGTTTCTCCTGTGGCATGCTAGAATATATCTCTCACATTTGCATCATTCAATGTAGAACACATTTGGTTTGGATACCAAAAATTTAAAATTTATAGCATAATATGCATGCATTTCATTCTTCTTTCATAAGATGGGGCTCAAACTTGTTTAGGCACCCAAATCTAACATATGATGATTTTGTAGGTTTGATCTCACAAAAGGCCTTTTTAGAGTATGTGATAACTGGATAGTAGATGTTTAAGGCATATAACTGGAGATATTAATCAATTCATTTCACTAGAGGTCAGGGTAAGAGGCAAGGTGCCACTTGGAGATAACACCACCAAGAGAGTGGTGGAATCAGGTATAATTGGCAACTCAAAAAATTTTATTATTGAAAATATTTTATTGGTAGATGGCTTAAAACATAACCTGCTTATAATAAGTCAGCTTTATGATAAAGGATTTAGCATTAAATTTTTGTCTACCAGTTGCATAATTAGCTTAAATGGAAACATTGTGCTACAAGGAAATACAATTAATAATATTTACATGCTTGATTTAAACTATGTTAAACCTACTACTTCTTTTTGGCTAAAAATTATTGATGATGAATACTAATTATGACATAGGAGATTGTGTCATGCAAGCAAGAAAAATCATAAGAAAATAACCAAAAAAGGCTTAGTGAGAGGCATACCCAAACTAGAGTTAACTAAGGATCTCCTATGTGATGTATGTCAGTTAAGAAAGCAAGTCAAATCCTCTTTCCACTAAATTAAGGACATTAACACTAGCAAACCCTTAGAAGTCCTTCATATGGATCTCTTTGGACCTGTCAGCTCTGCAAGCCAAGGAGGGAAAGTCTTTGGGTATATGATTGTTGATGATTATTTGAGGTTTACTTAGGTTGGATTCCTATCTTATAAAATCAAATAATTCAAGGAATTTAGATCATTCTCTACTCGAATTCAGAGGAAGCTAGGTTGTGAAACTCTAACCATTCATAACAATCATTGTGGAGAATTTTAAAATGAGAAATTTGAAACTTACTATAAGAGCAAGAGATATATCATAAATTTTCAGCTTCTAGAACCCCTTCGTAGAATGGGATAGCTAAAAGAAAGAATAAGACCCTGGTAGAAGCCACTAGATCCATGTTAGCTAAATACTCACTTCCTAAATATTTTTGGGAAGAAGAGGTGAATACAACATGTCATGTTCTGAATATGGTTAATGTTAGATCCAATTTAAACAAGACACCCTATGAAATTCTTATGGGTAGGACACTCAATCTCTCTCACCTTCATGTCTTTAGATATAAAATATTCATTTTAAATAATGGGAAATCTCTATTAGGAATGTTTGACCCTAAATCTAATGAAGGAGTTATCCTAGGTAACTCAAATGTTGGGAAATTTTATAGAGTTTTTAATAAAAGAACACTAGCAGTAGTGGAGATCACTCATGTAGTATTTGATTAATCTGATAATTTTGATGGGTCTAGGGTAGAAGAAGATGAGGTTATAGAAAATACCCAAGGATTAGAATCTATAAATATAAAGGAAATGGTGGAACCTAAAAATATACTGCCTAGAGAATGGAGATATTCTTCAAGTCATCTTAATGAATTAATCTTAAGAGACCCATCTGAAGGTGTTAAAAAAAACACAGTCTTAAAAAAAAGTTAACCACTCTAACTTTATCTCAATAAATGAACCCACCAGTATAAATCAAGCTCTATTTGATGACTTTTGGATCCTTGTTATGCAAGAAGAGTTAAATCAATTTGTGAGGAATGATATTTTGGAACTTGTTAAAAGACCTAAGAACTAGAGTGTGGCTGGAATTGAATAGGTTTTGAAAAAGAAAATGAATTATTATGGTGTTGTGGTTAGAAATAAAGCAAGAATAGTGGATAAGGGGTATAACTAGATAGAAGGAATTAACTTTGAGGAGAACTTTACCCCTATAGCTATATTAGAAGTCATTACTAGACTTTTCCTATTTTAAGAGATTTAAATTATACCAAATGGATGTTAAAAGTGCCTTTTAAATGAGGCAAGAAAAGAGAATGTGTTTATTGAAAAATCCCCAAGCTTTGAAAATTCACAATTACTTAATCATGAGTTTAAATTAAAAAAGGGTATTATATCGACTAAAATAAGCACCTAGAGCATGGAATGAAAGGTTAAGCTCATTCCTATGAGAGAGAACCTTTGTTAAGGGGAGCATAAATAGCACCCTATTTCTAAAAAAGGTAGGAGATGAACTACTCATTGTCTAAAATCATGTTGATGATATTCTATTTGGATATTCTGATAAAAATCTTTGTCATGAATTTTTAAAAATAATGAGTAAGGAGTTTTAGATTAGTATGATGGGGGAACTCAACTACTTTCTTAGATATAGTATAAGGCAGAAGGGTGATAGAATTTTTCTTAGTCAATCAAAATATATTAAGGACATTATTAAGAAATTTGAGATGGATAAAGCCAAGCTAATAAACTCTCCCATGAGTTCCACTTTTTAATAAATTGAAGAAGATTGGTATGTGGGGAAGCAAACTCTTGTCAATGGCTGGGAAGTTGAATTTAATCAACTCTGTTTTATTAGCATTACCAACGTTTCATACTACCTTATCTTTAGTACCAAAAAGAATTCTGTTGGAAATTGAGAAAGCTTGCAGGAAGTTCAATTGGAGTAAAGGGAACCGGGAAAAAGGTCTTCATTATATTAGCTGGGATACTCTGTCTAAACCAAATAAAGTGGGAGGTATGGGGATCAATTCTTGCTCAAAGAAGGAAGGACCTTTAAGAGTAAAATTAACATGGAGGTATTATCATGCAACTTATTCTCTTATGCATAAAGTTTTATATCCTAAATATGGTCATATAATGTTGGAAGATTATTCAAGAAGAACGGGTTCTACTGCTTATAAATTGATTAAGAATGGAGGAAAGTTTTTAAAGCCAATCATCAGATGGGAAATTGGTAAAGGGAACTTAATAAATGTTGTTAAAGATACATGGATCTATGACAAAAGCTTACTGAAATGGCCTACTTTTACTCTTTATTTGCTTGAAGATAATTATATGGTGGAAGATTTCATTAAGGATGGAATATGGGATGTGCAGGAGCTGTAGAAATTCTTTGGTGCAGAACTTATGGAAATTATCAGAAATGTTCATTTCAACGAGAGCAAGGAAGATCGGATGGAGCTTATTCACAAATTTTCTGGTAAATTACTGACGTCCGTAGCTTGTGAAGTTTCAGAAAATTGTTATGCTGATGGGTATCTGTGGAATTGGCTTGATAAAATTAAGCTTATTCCAAGAGTAAGGTTGTTTTGGTGGAGACTACTTAATGAAGCCATTCCTACTAACAAATTCTTATGCTATAGAAGGCTCCAAGAATTTGATAATTGTCCTAGAGGATGTGGAATATCAGAAAATACATAACATATTATTTCAGGTTGTGGAAATCTGATCAAAACTGTGGAAGTTTTAAACTCTTGGGGCTTTGTAATTCCAAGTTTTTCTTCTTTGGAAAACTGTTTAAATTGGCTTAAAATTCAAAATTCTTGGATGAAGAGTCTTTATTGTAATATGGTGTTCCATTCATGGAAATCCAGAAATCTGTGGGTTCATGAAAGGAAATCTTTAAGCCCTTTGTATATTGCATCCAATGCTATTTGTTTTACTGCAGTAAGCAAGAGTTCCTTATGGAGTTTCTCGGGTATTGAGGGTATTAACCAACCATCTAGGTTGTTCAATAATTGGTATCCTCCTCCGCCTTATTGGATCAAAGTGAATATCGATGCTTCTATTCATAACTCTTACAAAGCTGGATTAGGAGGTGTGTGCAGAGATTATAGAGGGAAATTTTTGTTGGCTTTCGGCAAAAATTGTGTTCATTGGGATTCTGGACAAATGGAGCTTCTTGCTATTTTATTTTTTAAAGACTACATCAGCGATTGGATGAAGGAGTACAAAGGATTGATCATAGAAGGTGACAACAAGAATGTGATAAATTTCATCAAGGATAAGGTGGACAAAGGAGGTACTGTTGATGTTGATCTTACTTTTCTTAAAGGCTTTAATTTTGTTAATAGGGAAAACAATAAGTTAGCCGATCTTAGTGCTAACTATGCTTGTTTTAGCTCCTTTTGTTGGAAAGATTTGAGTAGTAGTACTATTCTGAACTCCTTTATTAATCTGTTAATGAAGGAATCAGATAGTATTAAGATGTAACGGTTTTTTTTCCTTTTATAGCATTTTGGTGCTTGCTTCAAAAAAAAAAGAGTTCCACTTTTTAGTTAGATAAGTATTCAAATGGAAATTCTATTGATCAAAAGAAATAATTAGATCACTTTTTTACTTATCTGCTAGCAAACCTAATATTATGTTAGTGTTCGTCTCTATGTTAGATTTTACTACAAAGAGAATCCTTAGATATTTCTTAGGAACCCAAAAGTTAGGAATCTGGTATTCTAGCCATAGCACTTCCTTTGAAATCATAGGATATAGAGTAGATAGAAAAAACACTTCTAGAATATATCAATTAAAAGGATAGTCCTTAGTATCGTGGTCTAGAAGAAAATAAAACTCAATTGCATTGTCCACTATTGAAGTTGAATATAAAGCCTTAGAAAATTTTTTGGGCCAAGTCCTTTGGTTAAAATAACAAATAATAGATTTAGGATCACTTGTACGTACCATTCAAATCTTATGAAATAACACTAGTGCCATCTACCTTCTCCAGGAGGGTGAAAAAGGATTCCCAAGTTCTCTGCCTACTCGAAGAAGAAGTAAAAGGATTCGAGGTACTCTGCCTCATCGGGTCAATGAAAATATTTTATATTGGCTTCTCTACCTTATTATGGGAGCAAAAGGAGAGATACTACTTTTAGTGTAATACTTGGATATGAGATTTATGGGGAGTGGATGTATGTCAAGTTGATCAAACCACTATAATTCTGGTGTGTTCTTTTTATTTACTTTTCTATATTTTATTTCCATATTTTTTGTGATTTGTTATGTATTTGTAAACTCTAATTTTAGTTATTATGAAAGTAGTTTTGCTTCAACATTATGGGAAAAAATTATTTGTTTTAAATTATTAAAAAAGGTTTAAAAAGATTTTCTTTTTACCTTAAGAAATCTTTAAAATAACCAATCACCCCCCCCCCATTTAATGAATTAAAAAAAGGCATCTTTATTTAACTAATAAGCATGATTCCTTAAAAGTATCTCGTATTGATTTAAAAAATTCATTTAAAGAATTAAAGGCATATTTAAATGAAGTTGATAATAGGGAGCATGCATTGAAATTGAAATTTCAATTATTAATAATGCAAAATATTTTTTACAAGTTAAATTAAAAGATTTCAAACAAAATAAAACATCACTATACTTGCACAGTTATATAATCATCACCACAGCATGCATCATTCAAACCTAGGAAGATGCAACATAACCCATATATATTATAAATTCATTTTTTGATATTAGATGTTCTTCTTATGGCATGCTAGGATACATCTCATATACTTGCAATATCCACCATAGAACACATTTGGTGTGGATAAAAAAATTTCCTATATCACAGCATAGCATGCTTACATCTCATTCTTCGATTCATAAGATGGAACCCAAACTTGTTTAGGTTCCTAAATCTAACCTTTGATGATTTTGTAGGGATGCTCTCATAGAAAGCCTTGTGAGAGCATGTGCTACCTGGATAATGGATGTTCAAGGTACATGATTGGAGATGCAAATAAATTCATTTAGTAGGCAAGGATAGGAGGAAAGGTGACACCTGGATATAACACTATTAGGAGAGTGGTGAGGTTAGGTATAATTTTTTTTTTGACTAAAATGCTAAATTTCATTACAGATGAAATCAAAGAAATACAAGCTAATGAAAAGTTCAACCCAACTCTAATCCATCACATTCCTCCTTTAAAATACTAAAGAAGGAATGTGTGATTTCCACATTATTTAGCTCTACCCAAATAAAACTCTTGTTGCAACCCAAATTAGCACAAAAATCGCCTAATTTGTTACAACGCCTACAAGAATGAGAAAAAAGAACCTCGTTAAAGTCTTGAATAAAAGCTTAGGTATAATTGGCAACTCAAAACATTTCATTATTGAAAATATTCTAAGCAAAAGCCAACTCTGTGATAAAGTCTTCAACATTAAATTTTTATCTACCAGCTGCATTATAATCTTAAATGGAAATATTGTGCTACAAGAAAAAAAGAATAAATAATATTTGCATGTTTGATTTAAACTATGATGAACTTGCTAGCTCTCTTTACCTAAAAATTGTTGCTGATGAATCATAATTTTTTTCATAGAAGACTTTGTCATGCTAGTATAAAAAATCTTAGAAAAATCACCCAAAAAAACTTAGTGAGAGACATACCCAAATTAAAATTCACTAAGGACCACCTATGTGATGCATGTCAAGTAAGAAAGCAAGTCAAATCCTCCTTCCACTCAATCAAGGAAATTAACACTAGGTAACCTTTAGAAGACCTTCACATGGATCTCTCAAGACCCATTCGCACTATAAGCTTAGGAGGGAAAATCTTTAGGTATATAATTATTGATAATTACTCGAGGTTTACTTGGGTTAAATTCTTGTCACATAAAAGTAAATCATTTGAGAAATTTAGGACATTCTCCACTTGGATTCAGAGGAAGCTAGATCATGAAATTTCAATAATTTATAGTGATTATGGTGGAGAGTTTGAAAATGAAAAATTTAAATATTACTATAATGAACAATGAATAAATCATAACTTTTTAGCTGCTAGAACCCCTCAATAGAATGAGGTAGCTGAATAACAGAGTAAGACTATGGTAGAAGCTGATAGAGCCATATTAGCTGAATATTTGTTAAATCTTATTAAATCTTGATTAGGTTATTAAACCTAAGCTAATGTCCCAAGGCTAACCAAGAGGGGCGGGGTGAATTGGTAATTTTAAAAATTACTTCTTGGATTTTAAAAATTATGAAGCTAGTTAATTAAATTTTTTAAAATAAAACTTTTCAACCACATAATAAATAACTTGCAGAAAAATAAGTAGCAAAAAATAAAAGACACAAAAGTTTATAGTGGTTCATTCAAACACGACCTACATCCACTCCCTGAAGCCTCCCACTTTAGGTATTGCACTATTACCAAAGTGGCTCTCATTTTGCTCCCACAGTAAGGCGAAGAAGCCTTTGCAATACTCTCTTCCACCAATCCGCAGTGTGGCAGAGAACTGTCGTCCTTTCACATCCTTGAAGTGTAGGCAGAGAACCTTCATCCTTTCACGCCCTCCAAGTATAGGAAGAGAACCTTCATCCTTTCACACCCTCCAAGTGTAGGTAGAGAACCTTCTGCTGTTCACACTCTCCAAGTGTCGGTAAACAACTGTCGTCCATTCACACTTCCCAAGTGTCAGAGAAGAACTAGATCTTATCGAAAGATCTTCTCATGAGCAATCTAGAAAGATAAAAGGAAGAGTGATATCCACAATTGCAAATGGATCCTTACCTTTGAGTAACCTTGTGAAACCTTCACACTCCACTTGCAAGAAATTTCTCTCAAACTCTCTCCTTCAATTACACTTGAAAAATCACATTGATAAAACTATCTCATGTTAGTTTCAGTGGACCTTTTATACAAAAGATATGAAAAACTGTCCAAAAAATTGAAAGTTTCAATTTAAAGCGTACACAATCGTCCTGTATGATCATATGTTCATACATACGAATAGTTCAAATACTATTGCATATGAACCTATTATGAATCGGTATGAAATCATTTCGTATGCGATCATTGTCTGGTATGAATTGGGTTTGTCCGGGATGAACAGTTAGAAAATTAAATTTCATATGTACGAAACATCTGGATGAAATGAGCGAGAACATAATAGAGATGTTCATCCTAGTACGAACATAAATATCATCCTGTACGATCTTCATCCAAGGACAAAATAGAGGCGTTCATCCCTTTATAAAATTAAATATCATCCCGTACGATCTTCATCCAAGAACAAAACAGAGGCATTCGTCCCTGTACAAAATTAAATATCATCCCGTACGATCAGGACTTAGAAAAAAAATTTTAGGTGAGAATAAAATAGAGACATTCATCCTGGTATGAACATTAATATCGTCCCATACGATCTTCATGCAAGGAAAAAATAGATGCATTTGTCCATGTACAAAATTAAATATCATCCCATACGAACCCTACTTAGAAAAAATAATTTAATTTATGTTCATTCCATTGCTCGTTTGGGAAAAATAATTGATCGAATTATCCCGTACGAATTGTCATCGTAGTGTACACTTAGTTTAAAAATATGAATTTTAAAACTCTCCCACGGTGTGTGTGTGCTCAGTTACTAAATTACAATCACACTCTCTCATACTCAATAAAATGAAAAATATAGACTCCAATTATAATAAACTCTAAATTGATCTTGATTTGAAGTCTTCAACAATCCGGAGTATGATTTTCCTGAAATGTTAATACACACAAGAGCAAAATAATTCTTTCAAGACGTGTCAGGAGAAATAATAATCAAATCAATAATATTTGGAATAATAAAAAACATACAAGTTACAAGAATATCAAACATGTAAAACTAAATAGCAACTTTCTCAACAATCTTCCCCTTTTTTATGATAGAAAAATAATTATTATTTGAATAAAAATGAAAATCCTAAATTTCTCCTTAACTCCTCTTAAATGAATAAGCATGTGAATATAAGAGAATTTCTATTAAGAACAAATCAATTTTTAAATTTTTAAGTTTTATAAACACATAAAGTGCACACAAAGCGAGAATAATAAATAAAAATATAAAACGCTACGAACAAAGAAAAAATTAGAGCCACTTTGGTAAAAAATCAAATGCAAACACAAAACAATTTAATGCAAAACAAAATTTTTCTCCCTTTTTGACAATACCAAAAATAGCATAAGAAAAAATTAAAGAAATATAAGAAGTCATATGAGAAACCTTTGATAATTGATCCTGAAGGAGATTGATTTATAAATGTAATAACAAGATTAATGTTCATTAGAGAAAAATTAATATTCATAACATTTAAATTAAAATATAACATAGACAAGATAAATATATCAAGGTCATGAAACATTGTAGACAATTAAATAAGGAAAATTGTTGCAAATATGATGAAATCAATATTAATTTGAAGTAAATTTCTAATACAAAATATAATTGAATATTAGATTAATTTGAAATTGAAGATCAAAAGATAGATGAAAGAACATTATCAATACACTTGTTTGGCAACATTGCGCATCTATTCAAATATTTGTGGCATACTTTGTGCATCTTTTTATATTTGGGCTAATTTTGTGCCTCTTTTCAATTTACGACCATTGCACATTCTTTTGATTTTTGTACACTTGTACATTTTTTTCATTTTTAATTTAACTTTCCAAAATCAATAATCTAAAAGATCAAACTTCTCTTAGAATAAAGATAATTATATTGAAAAGAGAAATAAAAAATAATAAGACGTCAAAATTGCAATAATAATTTTAAAGTTATGTATGCCAAAAAAGAATATGAGATTATTAACATTCACTTGATCAAGCTATAAATTAACTTATATTTATGAAAAATTAGATTTCCTAATGAAATTAATTTTTATATTGTTTCCCATGTTATAACATTTTTTAGATCAATTAAGTCATGATTATCATATAGGCAAACTAACATTTTAAACAGAGAATAAAAACAACTAAACAAAGTAAGACATATTTTATTGATATTAAAATAATGTAGAGATACATTGACGATCAGATGATATCAATATAACTATAATAAAGCATAAAAACAAAAACAAAGGACATTCACAAAAAAATTATAGAAGTCCTCACATCACATCACTAAGAACTGGCAAAGATAATACATAAGTAGTACATCTATATATTTGAGGAGCCCTGGTTTGGAGGAGGTGATTGGTTAAAGATATTAAAATAGCTATTCATCATAGCTACATTGGTGTTCACCGAAATGAACTAACCTCGAATCCAACCGTATCCTACTGGTACTGTGTGTCCTGATGATTTAGATTAGCCTAATGTTGATTAAAGAATTGATCAAAATGACTCTCTAGTCTCTTAAAGTGCTGGACCATCTCCTAAAAGTCAGGTTCACAAGCAAGCACAGGTGCAGGTACAGGTTCTCCCCCTTCTCCCTCAGAATCCTCACTTATATCATCTCTCCCAAAAAGTGCTCGAAATGAAGCATTAGTGAAAAAGATAGGCATTTCAAATTGAGGATCAGGATGAACAAGACTGTACTTCTTCTCAAGAATATAGGTCACTAGGTGTCCTAAAGTAATATTCTTCTTACTCTTATATGAGACATGTCCAATTTCAGAAAGCTTGTGAATATAATCAATAATAAGTTGGGCTTCATTAATTGATTGTCCAGTCATGATAAGATAAGTGACAGTGGATACAAAAGGAGTAATATTAATACGGTCACCAACTTTAGGAATAATGGAGATTCTAAGGACATGCTAGATGATCCTTGCATTTTGGTTCAAAGTAGAAACCCTAGGAAAATAACATACTTATTCAATCCCTCTAATAACTTTATTTATCTCAGTCCAATCAAAATTAGAAGTCGAAGTCAATGTATGGGCTCTAATTCCTTGAGTCCTTAAGTTCAAAAAAATTTAGAAATCTTCCTTAGTTATTTCAACCCGCTTCTTCAGAACATAAGAACATGTCATACTTTGATCAGTACTAAAGGTTAGGTTGGCTAGAAAGTAATGAAATGTTTCCTTGTTATAAGAGTGAATCAGGGTTAGGATAAAAGCAAATTAGGTTACAGCGAAAAGAGGCATCACTTGAAAGTGAATATCCTCTTGAAGAAGGATTCTAGAGGGTGTAATTTTTGTAGAAACAAACCTAGGAAGAGATTCCTCATTATCCCGGGAGAGAAAGTTGTCATCTCTAGCCCTGGAAGACGGACCCTTAATGAGTCTACCCTTCTTGCTAGAACTGGCTATTGCTAAGATTTGAAAGATTGGAGAAGGCTATTGAAGTAAATGAAAATAAATTCTAAAGCCCTCCCATTTAAAGAAAAATGATCTTTTATATGTATAAAAATAGGTTCGTACGTACGATACATGGGATCGTACGTATGAAAAAAAATTTTGTATGTACGAACGAATATGTTCGAAAAAAAATGACTTTTTATAATCACACAAGTTATGAGGCATCCTTTTGTGCATGCTTTTTTAACATATGATCATACAGAAAAATAAGTGTTTGTCTAAGATGATCGATGATTTAAGATCATTTTAATGATAGTTAGATTCTCCCCCCCATATTGAATAACGCTTGGTTCGTACATACAAACTACAAGTTCATACGTACGATCAATTATAATAATTGATTTTGTTCTTATAACCATATAGATGCGTACATATGAATGAATACACATAGTTCAGGATGAATGAGGGATCTTACAGTATGATATATTGGAAAAACAAAACTATATGCAATCAGTCCAAACCAACGATCGACATACTACAAAATTCGTATGGGACAAAACTAATTTTGTACAATACGAATATAACACTTAGGAAAATTCACACGATCGATAAAAAATATGAAATCTAATGTGAAAACATTTTAAAATCATACACAACACAAAAACACAAAAACAGAAAATCACAAACACAAATAAGCACATAAAATACAAAAAATAGAAAACACACAAAGACACATATCAAGTTTACAAAAGATTTTTAATCAAGCATTAAGGTCAATCACACCAAGACTTATTCTTAATGTGCTGAAGGTATCAAATGATAGTTAGTGGTTTTGTAAAAATATCTATAAGTTAATTTTCAGTTGAAATATAATTCAGTTACATTTCTCCTTTGTATACATGATCCTTTATGAAATGATGTCTTATATCTATATGTTTGGTTCTAACATGTTGAATAGAATTCTTTAAAATGAAAATGGCATTAGTGTTATCACAATAATTAAAAATGTGCCTATTAAAAATCCTAAGTCAATTAATAGTTGTTTCAACCAAAGAACTTGTGCCACACAACTCCCTAAGGCAATGTATTCAACTTCAGCAGTAGATAGGGCTACAAAATTTTATTTTCTACTTGAATAAAAAACTAAAGAATTTCCTATAAATTGATAAGTTCTAGAAGTACTCATTCTATCAATCCTACAACATATAAAGTCTGAATATGAATATCCAATTATTTTAAATGAAGAGATGAACTTAGGATACCAAATTTCTAAATTTTGAGTTCCCAATAGATATCTCAAAATCCTTTTCACTACTGTCAAATGTGATTTTATTGGATCTGATTGAAATCTAGCATACAAACAAACACTGAACATAATATCGAGTCTGCTAGTAGTCATGTAAAGCAATGATATAATTATTCCCCTAAATTTCTTTTGATCAATAGAATTTCATTTTGGGTCCTTATCCAACTGAACTAAAGAACTCATAGGTGTACTGATAAGTTTAGCATTGTCCATTTCATAGTTTTTAAGCATGTCATTAACATACTTCGACTGACTAAGAAATGTTCCCTCCTAAATTTATTTAATACTAAAACCTAGAAAGTAACTTAAATCTTCTATTAGGCTCATCTCAAATTCACAACTCATTATTTTAGAAAAATTATCACAAAGATTTTTATTAGTAGAACCACATATGATATCATCAACATAAATTTGTATAATGAGTATATCCTCTCCCAATTTTTTCAAAAAGAGAGTGGTGTCCACACTTACCTTTTCAAAAGATATCTCAAGTAGGAAAGTACTCAACCTCTCATACCAAACCCTAGGTGTCTGTTTCAATCCATACAATACCTTTTTTAATTTAAAAATATGATTTATGTATTTTGAATTTTTAAAACCTGGAGGTTGCTCATCATAAATATCTTCTTCAATTACTCCATTTAAAAAGACACTTTTAACATACATCTGAAATAATTTGAATTATTTAAAAAAGGGAAAGGCTAAAAAAACCCTAATTGCTTCCAGTCTCGCTATAGGGGTAAAAGTCTCTTCAAAATTAATCCGTTCAATCTGATTATACCCCTTAGCTACCAATCTAGCCTTAATTCTAACAATAACTCCTGAGTCATTCATTTTATTCTTGAATACCAACTTAGTTTTAACTACACTTTAATGCTTTGGCCTTGCAATTAATTCCCAAATGTCATTTCTCATAAATTGATTTAATTCTTCTTGTATTGTCAAAATCCAAAATTCTTCCAAAAGTGCTTGATTTATATTTATGGATTTTATCATTGAATTAAATGTAGAATGATTGATTTCATTGCTTAGTTTATGCCTAGTCCTAACACACTCACTAGGTTCACCTAAAATCAATTCCTTAGGGTTGTTTTTAGAAAATCTCAAATCTCTAGGTAATGGGTTTTTTAACTCCAAATTTTTTTCCAAATTAACTTTCTCAATCCTTTGAGAGTTAATTTCTATTTCATCCACTTCCATATTTGTTCTTTCCAAAATTTCAGATACATCAAATACAACATATGTAGTCTCCTCAATTACCAAAGTTCTTTTGTTAAATACTCTATAAGATTATCCAATACTAGAGTATCCAAGAAAAATTCCTTCATCTAATTTTGGATCAATTTTCCAAAGGCAGATTTTTCATTATTATGTATGAACACCTTACATATAAAAACATGCAAATGTGACAAATTAGGTGTTCTCTCTTTAAGAAGCTCATAGGATAATTATTTAATTTTGATATGATATTCACCCTGTTTAGAACATAACATGCAGTGTTAACCACTTTAGCCCAAAAATATTTAAGAAGTGAATATTCTGCCAATATGGCTCAAGCGATTTCTATTAATGTTCTAATCTTTCTTTTGACTACCCCTTTCTGCTGAGGGGTTCTAGGTGCAAAAAAATTGTGATTAATTCTTTTCTCTTTATAAAAATTCTCAAAATTTTCATTTTCAAATTCACAGCCGTGATCACTTTGAATAGTTAAAATCTCACATCATAGTTTCCTCTGAATCCAAGTCAAAAAACTTCTAAACTCCTCAAATGATTCACTCTTATGAAATAAGAATTTAACCCAAGTGAATCTAAAAAAGTCGTCTACTATCATAGATCCATATACCTTCCCTCCTAGACTTATAATTCCAATTTGTCCAAAAAGATATATATGTAAAATTTCCAAAGGTTTACTAGTTCTAAGATCCTTATTGGACTGAAAAAAGGACTTCACCTATTTTCTTAATTGATATGCATTGCAAAGGTGATCCTTAGAAAATTCTAGTTTTTGTATACCTCTAACCAAATCTTTTTGGGTAATTTTCCTAGGTCTTTCATGCTAGAGTGATAAAGTCTCCTATGCTATAACCATGATTCATCAGAAATAGTTTTCAAACAAAAAGCATTAGGAACTGAAATATAATTCAAATCTAGTATATAAACATTATTTACCCTTAAACCATACAAAATATCATTTCCATTTAGGCTTAATATGTAGCTAGTAGGAAAAAGTTTAACATTGTATCTTTTATCACATAGCTGACTAATACTCAATAAATTATGCTTTATGCCTTCTACAAGTAGTATATTCTCTATGTAAAAGTTTTGTAGGTTTTCAAACATACATGATCCAACCACTTTCCTAGCGGTGTTATCTCCAAGTGTAACTCTTCCTCCACTTCTGGCTTCCATCGATATAAATTGCCTAATATATCCAATCATATGCTTTCAGAAACTCCTATCCATGTACCAAATTCTCTCACGAGGCCTTATATGAGAGTGTTCATCCAAGACTATCAAATGTTAGACCTGTGAACCCAAACCTGTTTGGGTTCTTCTTTTAGCAATTTAAAAATAGATGCATGTATGATATGTCTAGGTTTATGCATCTTTGGTTTTCATACTAAATGAGTCTTTCTATGTAAGGTACAAGTGTGTGCTATATGTCTAGTCATCCCATAAGAAAAACATTTAACTCTAGGAAATGGATTTTTTAGTCTTCTATAATTATTTTGTCTCTTCATGGGTTATAAAATTTTTTGATACAAAATAGAATTAGTAAAATCTTAAAGTATTGGTGGTTTCCTATTTTTCTCAAGAGCTTTTATTTTCAATTTAAAAAATGTGTTTAAATCTTTTAACACATTATTACTATAATTCAAATAATACTCTTTATTTTTTGATTCATCCTTAAAATTCTTCAATTCTTTTTCCAATTGAGCATAGGATGATTTTAAGATCTTATTCTCCATATTCAAGTTATCAAATTCATCAAGTAAGCTCATGTGGTTGTTATCTATTAATACATGATATTTTCTAAGGATTTCATGTTCTCTTTGCAGTTCTTGTAATTCTAAATTAAGACTAGCATGCATTTTTTTTATCTTCCTATATGCATCATGAATTCTTTTAGAAACTTTTAATAGTTCAGCATAAGTTATGTCACATACCTCTTCTTGATCTGACTGATCAAGATTATCATCCATTAAGCACAAGTTAGTGACTTCCTCCTCCTCTTTAGTTTCTGATGAATTCGAAGCTGTGTTCGCCCAAAAAGCTCTTTGGAATGTCTTCTTGCCCTTCTTCACATTTGGTTTCTCCTCTGCCTTCTCCTTTCTAGGAGTGGATTTTAGGTTTGGGCAGTTTGACTTTATATATTCAAGTTTCTTGCACTCGTAGCAAATCATATCATTAGAAACCTTAACATTCCTATTGAACATACCTCTGTTCTACTGTTGTCGTTTCCTCAGCTTCCTTTTAAGAAAGGTCCTAAATTATCTAGTCATTAAAGTGATATCATCCTCATCCTCAGGTTGCAATAGATCACTCTCCAACTCCTCCACTTTCAGTGTATTTATCTTCTCCTTTCGGTGTTCACATGCATCAATCTTCCTTTGACTCACTCCTTGATCGTAGGTAAATAGTGAACTAAGGAGATTATCAATAGAGTAAATATTTAAATCTTTAGACTCTATAATTACAGTTATTTTAGCATTATAAATAGTAGGCAAACAATGAAGAATCTTATTAACCATTTTAGCATTCTTTAATTCCCTACTCAATGCATACAAAGAAGTGATTATCTGAGTGAATCTTATGTATATGTCAGATATAGATTCATTAGGTTTTAATGCAAGATAATTCAAAGTCATGTAACAAGATGTTTAGTCAAGATTGCTTTACTTCATTTGTCCCTTCATAAGTAATACAGAGTCTATCACATATGTTCTTTCCACTTTTGCAAGTGGAAACCTGCATGTAGTCTTCTGACTTAAGTGCACAAAAGAAACGGTTTAAATATTTTGCATTTAATTATACTAAGTCATATTGTTTTATAGTCCTTTCAGCAAAGGGTGTATAAAATCTAATACCATCAAATAATCTAGTTTATTTTGTATACCCTTCTTGAACTAAAATCTACATACGATAATTTATGGAGTGTAAAAATGTTGACATGCGTGTTTTCCAAAAATCGAAAGGGATGTTGTCAAATAAAGGAGGATGTTTCCATAAATATCTTCCCGTACGATCTTCGTCCGATGAAAAAATAGAGGCTTTCATCTATGTGTAAAATTAAATATCATCCCGTACGATCTTTGTCTGAGAACAAAACAGAGGCATTCATCCCGGTATGAAATTAAAGATCGTCCCGTACGATTAGGCCTTAGAAAAAAAATTTTGTGTGAGAAAAGAAATAGAGAAGTTCATCCTGGTACGAACATTAATTTCATCTCGTATGATCTTCATTTGAGAACAAAATAGGGATGTTCATCCTGGTATGAAATTTATTATCGTCCCGTACAATCTTTGGATAAGGACAAAATAGAGGCGTTCGTCCTTGTACCGTCCTTGTACGAAATTAAATATCATCCCATAAGAACCATACTTAAAATTAATAATTTTTTGTCTATTTGTTCCATTGCTCATTGGAGAAAAATAACTGATTAGATCGTCCCATACAAAGTATCATCGTACAGTACAATTAGTTTAAAAATATGAATTTAAAAAATCTCCCCCCTGTGTGTGTGCGCCTAGTTACTCAATTACAATCACGCTCTCTAAGACTATATAAAATAAAAAATATAAACTTCAATCAAAATAAACTCTAAATTGATCTTGATTTGAAGTCTTTAACAATCCGGAGTATGATTTCCCGGAAATGTTAGTGCACATAAGATTAAAACAATTCTTCCAAAATATGTAAGGAGAAATAATAATCAAATCAATAATGTTTGGAATCATTAAAAATATACAAGGTGCAAGAATATCAAACATGCAAAACTAAATAGTAACTTTCTCAACATTTCACTTCCTAAATAGTTTTGGGCTGAAGCAATAAACACAGCTATTTATAATCTAAATAGGGTTACTGTTAGATAAAAAATAAATAAGATACCCTTTCAAATCCTTAAGGGAAGGACACCCAACCTCTCTCACCTTCTTATCTTTGAATGTAAAGTGTTCATTTGAAATAATGGGAAATCTCTGTTAGGAATTTGAACCAAAATTTGATGAAAGAGACTTCCTATGATACTCAAATGTTGGAAAATCCTTTAGAGTTTTCTATAAAAGGACATTGGTGGTAGAGGAGACCACTCATATAGTTTTTGATGAATATGATAAATATGGAGGGTCTAGGGTAGAACGAGAAGAAGTTGTTGAAGTTACCCAATGAGTACAATATTCAAATCTAGAAGAATATGTAAAGCTAAAAATTCACTACCTAGAGAATAGAGATATTCTTCAAGTTATCCTAAAGAACTGGTCTTAGGAGTCCCATATGAATGTGTTAGAAATAGGCGTAGACTTAAGAAAAAAGTGAACCACTCTTTTATTATCGTAATAATTGAACCCATAAAAATAAATCAAGAATTATATAATAAATTTTGGATCTAACCATGCAAGAAGAATTGAATCAATTTGCGAGAAATGATATTGGGAACTAGTTGAAAGACCTAAAGACTAGAGTGTTGTTGAAAAAAAAAGGGTTTTCAAAAATAAAATGAATGATACTGATGTAGTGGTTCAAAATAAAGTAAGACTAGTGGCTAAGGGGTACAACTAGAAAGAAGGGATTGGCTTTGAAGAGACTTTTTTGGTTATGGCTAAACTAGAAAGAAGGGTGCTACTAGATTTTGCCTATTTAAAGGATTCAAATTATATCAAATAGATATTAAAAGTGCTTTTTAAAACGGGATAATAAAAGAAGATGTGCATGTTGAACAATCCCCAAGCTTTGAACACTCACAATTTATCAATCATGTGTTCAAATTAAAAATGTTGTTATATGGACGTAAATAAGCACCTAGAGCATGGTATGAAAGGCTAAGCACATTTCTACTGGATAGAAACTTTGTTAAGGGGAACATAGACATCATCCTTTTTCTTAAAAAAGTAAGAGAAGAACTACTCATCTAGATCTATGTTGATGATACTTTCTTTGGATCTCTATGTGATGAATTTTCTAAAACAATGAGTAAGGAATTTGAAATGAGTATGATAAGAGAATTGACCTACTTTCTTTGATTTAGTATAATGAAAAAGGAAGATGAAATTTCTCTTAGACAATTAAAATATATTAAGGGCATCCTTAAGAATTATGAAATGGATAAGGCTAATGCAATAAACACTACCATGAGTTTTACTGTTAAGTTAGATAAGGACTAAAATGGAAAATTAGTAGATAAAAAATATAGAGGAATAATTGGAGTACTTCTTTACTTGATTGTTAGCAGACCTAATAATATATTTAGTGTTTATCTCTGTGATATATTTCAAGCTGATCCAAAGGAGTCTAACCAAACTGTTAATAAGAGGATCATTAAATATCTCTTAGGAACCCAAAACTTAGGAATATTATATCATAGGCACAATACTTCCTTTAAAATCATAGGATACTCTCATTCAAACTTTATTGGATGTAGAATTGATAGGAAAAGCACTTTTAGAATCTGTAATTCATAGGATAATCTTTATTCACCTGGTCTAATAAAAAATAGAATTTAATAGCCATGTCCACTATAGAATCTAAATACATAACCTTAGGAAGTTTTGTTACATAGTTCCTTTGCTTAAAGCAACAAATCCTAGATTTAGGAAAATATGTAGGCGCCATTCTAATCTTATGTGATAATACAAGTGACATTTGTATTTCAAAGAATCTAATCCAAAACTCTATGACCAAACATATAATATAAAGCACCATTTCATTAGGGCATGTCACTAAGGGAAACATAGAGCTACCTCATGTAGCCACTAAAAATTAGCTTGGAAACATCTTTAAAAACCCACTTTCTTTTAAAATTTTCAGAACCTTAAGAATCATATTAGGTGTCATAGATATTCAAGCCTGAATCTAAATGCTTTGAAATTCTGAAATCTGATTGATGTTTTTTTTCTTTGTTTTGTTGGTTTTTGTTTGGTTTTATTTGTTTTTTGTTTTTTTCCATATTTTATGATTTTTCTGCATGTGTCTTTTATTTCTTTATAATTTAAGAAGCCGATCACTACTCACTTTGGTAGTTGAACTCTTATTTAAATGAAAAACTTACCTATTTTTGTAAATAGTATTTGACTCCTCTAAAAATAGTTAAGGGAAGAAATTAAAGATTATCTCTCTTCCTCTAACTCCTTTATGGGTATTATTTTTTTTTTTTTGAATTAAAATCTATTTCAAATTTAAATTAGTGTAAGAAATAGAGATATGTTTCATCTTCTTACAGCTCTTTATCTCATTTGAATATCCTTACAAATCAATGAATCTATTCCAAATTTTCTTAATGAAGTTGTTTGCTTATATCAGATAGATCAGGTTTTGGTTTGTAGTTTACTCTTCTTTATATAAGAGAGTGAGTTCTTCTCTTATATATGGAAAATAATCTCATAACTAAGAATTTTTAAACACTTAAAAAGGAAGCAAGTTCACAAAAATAAAATAAAAAGAGGCATGAAATGAGTTCAAAAGCTGAAAAGATGCTCATTGAACGCCATAAGATTTTAAAAAACGCATAAAGTGTACCAAAAATCAAAAGATGCACAAAATGAGCCCATAATAAGTTAGCTTCCCTTCCTTTTAAATCTCTAAATCTTAGACAAATCCATGTGCCAATTGATATCATCTACACCTAAATTTGAAAATTATGATTTCTAGTTCATCCCTTTCCAATGTTATTCTCTTAGGTATATTTCTAAAAAAAGCTTGAAAATATTACATTTCAAGTCTAATTAATTTTTTAATTAGATTTTTGATTTAAAAGGACTTTTAACCTACAAAGGGACCTGAGCTAAAGTTGACAAAATTTATTTTTCTAAATTTTCTAGATTTTAACATTATCAATGCATTTCTTACTGATCTTATCATTTGCTAAACTTTTCATTTGATGCTACTAATTGATTCTTAAAAAAATATTTTTTGGTTATTTTTTATATTTTTGATTCATTATATTTTACTCTTATTTTGGTTTATTTTGGACCCTTCCTGATCATCACATTCCATCCCTAACTTTTCTAATTTTTTTACATCATCTAGTATGATTCATATCATACTATATGATCTAAACAAATTATCAAATCTCTGATCACAACATATCCAATGGCTAATATTGATCAATTATTGGTGATCATACTATACAATTTGTTATTCAACTATATTATCCACATGGTAAGAATCATTGGATGAATTGAATTCAGCCAGTATGATCCTTAATACCACATCATACAATATGATCCACTTGTTTATACTATATAAACTCTAAAGTAAATAATCGTATAGGCTAACTCCTTGGGATAGTTAAAATGTCTCTAATCATCGAGTATGATGTTTGATCATACTAAACGGAAAGATAACCTTTTTGACTAATCGTCTGGATAAATTAATTACACACAATCAATCATCCAATATGATCTCACGATCATATTGTATGATCTTGCATAATTCTATTTCAATAGCAGCAATACATTCAACTCTTCACACAATCCTTATAATCCTTCCCACTTGCACTCTCATTCATTACAGTGGTTGGCGGTGGAAAATGTAGTCATCAAACCCAAGGTGATTCTTCCTCTTTCCATCCTATTGATGAATATTTTTGGATAGCTTCTGATGAAAAAGCATATTATAATTATAAAGAAGCCAAAATCACTTCCTCTAGGATTCTCAACCAATACACACTAAACTTTCTAGTAAAAAATCTATTCAACTCCACTGCACTTTTATTCCTCTTCACCTTAGCCTATTCTTTTCATTCTGAATTCCTCTATGAGTTCCTAGTCAATCTTAAAAAAAGTGGGGATGCCACTATCATGACCTCTAATGTCTGTTGTCAAAAGATTAAAAAAACTAAAGAAGATATAGGGGTTCAATTGTAATTAAACACCCAAGGTAACTGACCACTTACTATGACCTTTAAATATAATTTTGATTGGAGAGCTTAAATCTTATGATTAGAAATGTTGTTGTGAACTACTACTAACCCTTAGTTCATACCCTTAATCGAAATTCCAGGGTTATCCATCATGTCCTCAAAACTTTAATCATCCCTAAAACTGGAGACCGTGTAAACATTACACATTTACTTTTATTTTTCACATATTTCATCATGTTAGATACCCAAATAGTTGAAGCCCAAATGTTGATCGATTACATCTAAAATGTTACATCTATTTGACTCCCATCCACTATAAGTAAACAAAATATTGTCTAGGATATGTCATTGGGTACATCCGAGATAAAATTATAATATCACATATCCTGCTCCTCCATATAACTACACCAAATCTTCTTAATAAAAGCCTCTTTATGTATACTCTTTCATAAGGAATAGGAGCCAGAAAAGCCAATATTTCATGAAGAAGGATATGTTGCCCCTACAACTAATCTTGCACCTGCACCACCTCCTCGTTACTATTAATATGAGAGATGATTCAACATTTTGACAGGCTCAAAACATGCCTAGATTAACAGCAAGTTTAACATAAAAATGAAATGAATTGGTTCATGGATTAATTTGACACAATCTAGCAGTAATACTCCTCCATTCAGTAATTCTTCCAACTATTTCCACCTCCACAACAACCTCCTGATCAGGATCCACCTATGTATTAGAATTTGTGTGTCAATTTCTTATGCATTTGTTTTATGTTATGCTTTATCTTATTTTCCTTTGTTGTTTTAAGAATTTTGTTTGTGTCTGTTTTTATCTCTGTGTTGTAATGTACTTCTTGTGTTATGTATTTTAATGTTTTTCCTCCTTTTTGTGATGTTAAAATGAGGAGTAGTAGTTTGTTATTTTTTGTTAATTATTTGCATATTTAGTTTCAAAAATTAACCGTTAAAGAGGGAGATTAGAAGATAGAAAAGAATTTGAATATCTTTAAACAATATTTGAAAGTTTTTAAGGGTTGTTAAACCCCAAAGAACTAGTCCCGAGGCTAATTAAGAGGGGTGTAAATTGGATATTTAAAAAGCCTTCTTTCAACAAAAAGAAAAATCCTTTTCTTGAAGCTTTTTTAACATCTGAAAATAGATAATAAATACAATGTAATATCAATCACATATTTTCAACCAAGTAGTTATATAAAAAATAAACATGGAAACTAATGTATGAAAAAAATAAAATATAAAATAACACACCAAATTTGTTGTGGTTCAATTCAACCTGACCTGCATTCACTCCTTAGAGGCACCCTCCGAGTATTTCACTAAACGCGGAGAAGCCCTTATTAAATCACTTCTACCTTCCCCAATTCAGGGAAGTAGCATGGTCCTTTGACACCAAAGAGATCTTCTTCTTACCAAAACTTTCCTTCAAGATAAGCCTTAAATATATGGTACTAAGGTACAAACTTACGAGAGCAACCGTGTTAAATCACTTCCACACTCCCTTAAAACCCCCTCTAAGGATCTTTTCCCTCTCAAACTTCACCCTTTCCTCTCTCCCTTTCAAGTTATCTCTTCAAGTTTTCTATAGAAGAACAAAAACACAATGACTTCCGAAGACACTTATAAAGTGCCTTGACAAAGCTTAAATATAAGGCTTTGAAAAACCTTAAAAATTAATTCTTGCAGCAAAGATCATCCAATAAGATTATAGGATCATCCAGTACGATGTGCTTAAATAGAGGGATTCATAAAATCCTAAAAACTCAATTCTTGTGACAAATATCATATTGTTTGATCATAGGATCGTCCAGTAAAATTTACAAAATTTGACTTGATAGTCTTGGAAGATCTGAGGATAGTCTAGTATGATTAGTTCAAATTTGTATAAATAATCTAGTATGATATTATGGATCAACCTTGATGATTAAAAGAAAATTTATAGTATTTCATATGGTATGATTCGGGGTCGTCCCATAAAATATCAAAGATTATCCAGTACGATTGTAAATTTGTCCTTTATAATATGATTGAATAATTTAACCATAATTAGTCACCTAATCCCAAGATCAATTTAGGCATGATTGTTATAGATCATCTAGTATGATGTAGATCATCCTGGATGATTAGAACAAAAATTGAAATTCAGAATATTGCCTTAATTGTAATTAGCAGCTTCTTTTTATAATCATAACTAACCATCCTAGATGAATTATATTATCCAGTATAATTAGTTGAATGAGTTAATCATATAGTATGATATAAATAATACAGTACGATTAGTTCAAAAATGAACTTTTGGTTTTCACTTAATCTCACTCCCCTTAAGTGAGTATATGCATGGTTACCAAGAAAGCATGCATCCTTATAGGACTTGACTCAAAAGATAAAAAATACATCAATGAATATTATAAAAATCTTTACAGTATAACTTGTTCTACTCAATCTTTAGCCTTGAATCTTCTTTGAATGGCGCATATTATTCTTAAAATTTTAGTACACATAAATAAATCTTTATTACAATATAAGTAGACATATGGATGTGAGCCATAATATTTGTTATCATTAAAAATATAAACTCTTAAACTTGAGTTGTAATAATCTCCCCCTTTTTTATGATGGAAAATATTAATGATTAAATTTACAAAATTAAAATATTTTCTCCAAATCTCCCCCTCACTAAGATAATTATATAAAAAATTGGGGAAAAAAAGTTTCTTTTTTGTTTTTTTTTTTAATTTTTTTCACATAGAAACAAATAAGAAAACATAAAATATTTAGAACCAAAAAATATAGATGAGCTAATTCAAGAACAAGATAAACATAAGTATCTTAAACACAAATATAAAAGTTAAACATATTCTCCACCTTTGACATTATAAAAAAAGGAAAACACAAAAAAATAGAAGACACATGATAGACTCTAATTAGGTGGAAGTGGTGCTGATATTTAAGAAAAATCAATTAATTTCAACAAATTCTCTTCAAATGAGAAAGTTACATCTTGATTTTATTCAAAAATATAGTAAGAAATAATTCAACCACACTAAGATCCAAGAAGATTGGAAACTTGAAATTTATCAACCTTAGCTCAGGCTCCTTATAAGTTAAACTTCTTTTTAAACAGAAATATAATTCAGAAAAAGAATTAGAGAATAAAAAATATCTTTTTCAATCTTCTTACATGAAATATATCTAAAAGAGTATCAATGCAAAAATTGGTGAGTCAAGAATCATGATTTTCAAAATCAAGTATCAAATGTATCATTTAGACCCATGGATTTCTAAGTTTTAAAAATACAATAAAGGTAAGTTAACTTATTGTGGGCTCATTTTAAGCCTATTTATTAATTTTTTATGCACTTTGTACATCTTTTGATTTTTTATACATATTTCTTCATCTTTCAATGTTAGTGTATAATGTGAATCTTTTCATTTTGTGCTCATTTTATGCCTCTTTTAATTTTTATAATTTTACTTACTTTCTTATTCTTTAAAAACTCAAAGAAAAATGGATCCAATGATAAAAATGAATAACTTGATTAAGAAAATTATGAAGTAGATTCATCAGCTTGCAAAAAATTCCTATGAGATATAAGAAATATAAGATGATAAAATGATTTAATTTCAAATTCTAATTTTTAATTGATATAGTTTTTTATTCAAAAGTGTGATAGTGTGATTAAGGAAATGAGAAGGAGAGACATAATATTGAATTTCCTTCATTTAAAATTTTAGATAAGTCAATCACTACTTAAAAGTTTTGGGAAAAAAAGAGGTAAAATTTTCATAAAAAAATTGAAAGAAGTGAATTGATTCTCCGAAAGTTAGTTAGGGATGTTAAGCCCTTAGGCTAACCAATAGGGGGGATGAATTGGTATTTTAAAAAAAAATTCTTTATGTAAAGCACAACAAAACTTAAAACCAAATCACCACAGAATTTGGAGTGCAAAAAATAAATAAATGTGGAAGCAAAATAAAGAAAGATCACACCGGATTTATAGTGGTTCAGTCATTCCTTGACCTACGTCCACTCCTTGGAGGCACCCTCTGAGTATTGCACTAACTAAGTGTCTCTCCTTTAGCTCCTATGACTAGGCGGAGAAGCCTTTACAACAGACTCCTTTTCATCAACCCCGATACGGCAGAGAACTGACTCCTTTTGCTTTCTCCTGAAGCGGGTAGAGAACCTAGACCTCTTGCTCAAGTAGACCTCCCAAGGATGAAGGACGAAGAATGGAGATGACGACTTGGAACCTTGCTTAGAGTAACCTTTGTGAACCCTCTCCAAAATTCCCCCTCACAAGTTCCTTCCTCTCTCTCTCCCCCCCCCTCTCCCAAGGCTCTCTCAGGTCAAGACAGCAGCTCTCAAGGTCTTGTTGCATGAGAAAGTTCAGATCCTTTAAATAGATTTTTAAGAACTGACTTTATCGATAGGCTGATATATATATATCATCCTGGCCGATCACTACAAAATAAGCTCAATCAGCTGGGATGTTTCAAGATGATCAGAAGAAAATTGTTTACATCATATATGACGATACAATATTGTCCTGGACGATTAGTTCAAATTCGAGTACAATCATCCTGAACATTTCCCTGAATAGAGTCTGACTGATGTCAATCATCTAGGACATCAACCCAACCGATGTGATCATATCAATCAGCCTTAATTATTTTCCATAATTGCCAGATTAATTTAGGAATAATTGTGCTATTTCATGCAGGCCGATATGGATATCGTTCTGGCCGATAATTTAAAAGAAAGAATACCTAAATTGATCATGGCGACTGATTCTTTTTTATTTGAGCCTATCTTCCTGGCCATTACATGTATCTTCTAGGATGATTTGCTTAATGACGGGATGCCATAATTAGGGTTTCTATTTTTAGTTGAATCGTCCTAGCCGAAAGGAACATCGTCCAGGCCGATCAGCTCAAAATAAAAAAATTCAAAAAACCTCTGAAGTGTGTTTGTGCAAGGTTACTTAGCATATGGATCCACTTTTACAATTGACTCAAGAAAGGAAAAAACACAGACTTGACTCAACCTAAATCTACCTAATCTTGAGCTGGCTTGAGCTGCATTCGATCTTGTGGTCCTGAAAAGTTAGTAGGCAAAGCAGTCAAAGAAAAATAAGAATGTTTGCTATCATTAAAAGTCTAATCCATAATCTCAGATTCGCAACAATCTCCCCCTTTTTAATGATGGCAAACATAAACAGAGAATTCCAAACAGTTATGGCAATTTCGTAAAAAAAATAGCTCACTAAGTTCCAGAATTCAAAGTAAAAGATACATCATGCTACTCCTTCTTTTGACATCACAAAAAGGAGGATAGCACATATAAAAATATAACAGAAACTAAAATAAAACATAAAAAAAACAAACTATAGAAAACTAAAACTAACTAGAAGAGAAACAAACTAGAAAAACACAAAGAAAATAAAAAAAATGAGGGCCCCTGATCATTAGATGGAAGAGGTGGTGGTGGTGGCTGCTGGAAGACGGTGGAAAACATGGAAAACTATGCCCCAAACCAGGCCATATCCTGGTCGTGCTGGTGCTGTTGGTGTGCAACATAGGCATCGAACCAGGCCACGTCCTCAGCGTGCTACTGCTGCTGGTGTGCTACGAACATGTCGAAGCGGGTTTCCGATTGATCAAATCTCTCCACCAACTGATCCAGCTGAGAGTGCTGGCGGAGAGGAACAGGTTCAAGAATAGGACCGGGAGCAGGAGCCTCCTCCTTCTATGTCCCCCTGAGCTTCCCATCCCCTGGGTGGAGATGAGTACTGTGAAGGGCATTAAAGGAATTGTTGGAGTAGAAAGGTGGCGGATGGTTGGGAGGAGCAGTATATTGAAGGTTGTATTTGGATTCTAGAACATATACAATGATGTGTCCTAGATCAAGATTGGGCTTTCTTCTATGACCTGGATCTCGAATGGTAGTCAAATGCTCGATGTAGCAAAAGATCAGGTTTGTGATATTAAATTCTCTTTGGACAAGAATGTAAAAGGTAGTAAGTGAAAGAAGTGTAGTGATGTGAACTCGGTCCCCGGCTTTTGGAATAATAGAAGTGCGAAGGACATGCTGGATTGTCCTGAAATCTTTAAGTAAAGAGATAGTCTCTTCAACATGAAAGTGTGCATTGGTGTGGTGAAGAAAGTGATTTGCAGTGGACCAGTCAAAGTCAGAATCAGAGACAAGGGTATGCAGCTTATCCCCAGTGGTGGACAACTACAACAGTTCAGCACAATCCTGATATGTGATTTTGATAGGACGTCGATTTGCATAAGAGGTGAGCGCAGCGTAGGAGGAATTTATGTGGAGGTTTGCATAAAATTCAAAAAGAAGTTCGGAACTAAAGGGGACTGCAAGGGTGAGAATAAAGAAAGAGAAGTGTGAGCGAAAAGATCCAATACATGATAGGAGAGATAGGCTGGATTGATTATGTGGGAGAGAGTAATGCCGCACTCTTTATAATGATGGTAGGTAGCCTGATCATCTGCCTCCCAAAAATGAGGGTCCAGCGTGCCCCTCGAGGACCTGCCAGACATCAAACGAGCACGCTTTCTGCCATCCATAAGAAAACAGGAAGTAAATAAGAGAGGAGAAGAGTTTTGAAGTGAGAAACAAAGGCTAGAAGGCTCTGAATTTAAAGGATCAGCCAGATCATCCAGATCGATCACAGGATCATCCAGGATGATCTGGTGCAGTTATTGTGAATAGGTTGATTGGTCAAAAAGGCAGTCCGATCATTCGGGCTGATCAGAAATCGGCTTGGATGATTTGACACAGACGATCGTCCCGAGGAGTCTGGTTGGATGACCATTGAAAAAGTAGATCGTCCAGACCGATTAGGTGGATCGGCCAGGATGATGCTTAATAATGGATCGTACCGACCGAATTTAAAACATTTTAAATCACGCGCCACGTGTATCGTCCAGAACGAACTATGGATCGGCCAGGACGATTGTCCAAAAATGGATAGTCCCGAGCAAAAATATAGATTTTAAATATGTAACACACATATCATCCAGGACAAACAGGTGTTTTACTCATAACGATAATTAATAAATGCATTGTCCAGGATGAAAAAAGTATCGTCCAGGATGATCAAGATGATTGTAGTAGAGTTCAATCATATCGTCCAGGACGATAAAGGATCGTCTAAGACGATTAGAGCAAAAAATCAGAGTATTCAGCAGATGGAGTTTTTTGAAGCCCGAAAAGCCAATCGTCTAGGACAATATAAACATAGGCCAGGAAGATGTGACAAAAAATTTTGAACTCAAAGGAAGGATGGAGATGATCAGAGAATTCCCAAAATCAACTAAGACTAATAATGCTAGAACATGAAAAAGACATAAAAATTAGCAAATAAATATGTTTTTATTTTATTTTTTTGTTTAGCAAGACATGCATAAAAGATGCTCCAAATAATTAAATTTGAAAGATTTGTAAAATTAACGAGTTAACAACATCGAAATCTGAAAATGGTAGAATATCTAATCCTATTAACTCTACCTGGGACTTCTTTCAGGGCAAAATCATCTTTTGAAAACAAAAGCCATAATTCAGAATAAACTATTTGGAAAGGAAAAAGTTCCTTTCAAAACTTGCTCCAAATAAATATCTTATAGAATAATATACCAAAGCAATTTGCCTCAATCATGGAATTGGAAATCAAGCATTTAAAAATATCAAGTAACCTATGAGTTCTTCTAAAATTTTTAAAAGTTTTAAAGAGGGGTAAGTTTGTCTTTTGTGGGCTCATTTTATGCCTCTTATCAATTTGAATGGCGCTCTTTGTGCATCTTTTGATTTTTGATACACTTTTGTGTGTGTATATATATATTTTTTCAATTTGGCGTCATTGCGCATCTTTTTGTTTTTGGCATCATTTGCCTTTTTATTTTTTGTTCTTGCAAGTTAGATCCCTTTTTCAAAAACTCTTAAAATATATTTAGTTGTGAGTAGGTCTTCCAAATATTAGAGAAGAGAAACTCACTCTCTAATATAAGGAAGAATGGACCATAAGGCATACTTTAGAAATAAATGCATTGCCAAGATTTCAATTAACTTGAAAGATATATAAAAGCTTTGAATATTATATAAGGTAGATTAATATAGCAAGGTAGAAAAGATCTTAATTTCAAAAACCAATTGTTAATTTGAGATAGACTTTTGTTTAGAAAAGAAAATTATACCATTAAAAGAGGTTAGAGGGAGGGAAACCATCAACGATGTTTCTCCCTTTAACTGATTTAGAGATGTTAAAACATTAACTATAAATCTCCAAAAAAAATATCAATTTAGTGATGATCCAAATAGAAATGAACTAAAAATAACAAAAGTAAAAATGTCAAAAAGTAGAGAAAGAAACAAAGTAAAGAATTGATTAGAAAATCATGTAACTCAGATTTAATTAATCAGCAGAAATAAGCAATTAAGAGTAATGAGCCTCTGCAGTCCAAGTACTAAATTCTCTCACGAGGTCTTTGGTGAGAGCACACCTGAAAAACCATCAAATGTTAGGTTTAGGAACCCAAACAGGTTTGGGTTCCTTCTTATGAAAAGAAGAATGTGATGCATGAGTGTTATACAGTGAATTATGCAATTTGGATCTCCATATCTAACGTGTAGTGAATTATGCAATTTGGGTCTCCATACCCAATGTGTACTATAGTGATTGGTGCAAGTATGTGCTAGGTGTCCTAACATGCCACATGAAAAACATCTCACTCTAGGAAAAGGATTTCTTAATCAGTTTGGGTTATAATGCATCTTCCTAGTTTTTGGCTTTGGATCAAATATGGGTGTCATCCAATTTTTCTTACATGCATCCAATTCAATTTTAAACCTCAAGTGAGCATTTTTTAAATCAATTTTGAAACAGTTCTTTTTATGCTCATATTCTTTAGTAGAAGCTTTAAAATCAGATTCAAGCGAGGAGTAGGAAGCTTCCAAAGAATTATGCTTAATTATTAATTCAGAGTGCTTTTTATTTAAATAATCAAATTCATCAAGTAGAGACATGTGATGCTATCAATTTGAAAGTGATATTTTCTCAAAGTTTCATGCTCATTTTGTAAATTCAAAAACTCCAATTTCAAACTAGCACGAGTTTTCTTAAGTTTTCTATATGATGCATAGATTTTCTCACATATTTCAAGCAATTGGTCATAGGTTGGTTGGCATATCTCTTCTTGGTCAGATTGTTTAAAATCATCAGCCATTAAGCACAAGTTTGTTGTCTTCTCTTCAGGTTCAGTCTCAGATGAGTCAGATGCAGATTCTGCCCAGAAAGCTTTTTGGGTTCGCTTCTTATCTTTTATGAGCTTAGGTTTCTCCTCATTCTTTTCTTTTCTTGAGTGATCCTGAAGTGTAGGACAATCAGCTCTGACATGTCTAGGCTTCTTGCATTCAAAATAAATAACATCAGAAGTACCTTTAAAATTTTTGTTATCCTTACCTTTTCTCCAATTCTGATGATGCTTGTGACTCTTTTTTAGAATGTTTTTGAATTGTCTAGTGATGAAGGCAACTTCATCAATTTCAAACCCGGAAGAAATTGAATTTGTTTCATTTACCTTCAGTGCTATGGTTTTCTCCTTCTTTCTCTCACCTGCATACAAATTTTTTTGATTCACTCCTTGCTCGTAAGGAATGAGTGAGCCAAGTAAGTTGTCAATCAAATAAGTATTCAAATCCTTAGACTTAAAAATTGCAGTGATTTTAGCATCAAAAGATGAAGGCAAACATTTTAGAATTTTGTTCACTTTTTCATTGTTAGAAAGTTCTCTTCCTAAGGCATGCAAAGAAGTAACAATCTGAGTAAATCTCGTATACATATTAGAAATTGATTCATGAGGTTTCATACAAAAAAGTTCATAATCATGTAAAAGAATATTCAAACGGGATTACTTGACTTCATTAGTACCTTGATAGGTGATACACAATTTATCTCAAATTTCTTTTCCAGTAGTTCAAGTCGAAACACACATGTAATCTTTCGATTTCAAAGCACAGAAAAAATAGTTCAAACATTTTTCATTTAATTATGCTAAATCCCTATCAACTAAAGTCCATTCAGTAAAAGGAAGTGGAATAATAACGCTATTCAATTTTTCAGTTGGAGGTGTATAACCATCTTTAACAAGCATCCACATGCAATAATCAATTGATTGTAAAAACATACACATGCGAGTTCTCCAAAAATTAAAAGGGATATTATCAAACAAGGGTGGTCGGGTAATAGAATACCCTTCTGAAGTATTATGATTTCCGTTATTAGCCATCTATCAAAATTTTAAAATGTTTTCAAACTTAATTTTTATGAATCCCGCTCTGATATCACTTGAAAGTTTGTTAGGGATGTTAGGCCCTTAAGAACTAGCACGAGGCTAACCAAGAGGGGGGGGGTGAATTGGTATTTTAAAAAATTTTCTTTATGTAAAGCACAATAAAACATAAAACTAAATCACCACAGAAATCAAAGTGCAAAAAACAAATAAACACGAAAGTAAAATAAAGAAAGATCACACCAAGTTTATAGTGGTTCAGTCAATCCTTGACCTACGTCCACTCCTCAGAGGCACCCTCCGAGTATTGCACTAACTAAGTGTCTCTCCTTTAGCTCCCACAGTTAGGCAGACAAGCCTTTAAAATAGACTCCTTTTCACAAACTCCGGTGTGGCAGAGAATTGACTCCTTTTGCTTCCTCCTGAAGCGGCCAACGAACCTAGACCTCTTGCTGAAGTAGACAACCCAAGAACCTCCCAAGGACGAAGTATGAAGAACGGAGATGACGACTTGGAACCTTGCTTGGAGCAACCTTTGTGAGCCCTCTCACAAATTCCCCATCTCAAGTTCCTTTATCTCTCTCTCTCTCACCCCTCTCTCAAGGCTCTCTTAGGTCAAGACAGCAGCTCTCAAGATCTTGTTGCATGAGAAAATTTGGGTCCTTTAAATAAATTTTCAAGACTGACTTTATCGTCCAGGCTAATATCAATATCATCCTGGCCGATTGGTATAAAATAAGCTCAATCAGCTGGGACAATTCAGGATGATCCAAAGAAAATTGGTTACATCGTCCAGGCCGATACAATATCATCCTGGCCGATTAAATCAAATTCGAGTGCAATCATCTTGAACATCTCCCTGAATAGAGTCTGGCCAATGTCAATCATCCAGGACATCGTCTCGGCCGATTCTACAATCGGCCCGGCCGACGTGATCGTATCAATTAGCCTTAACTACTTTCCATAATTGCCAGATTAATTTAGGTATAATTATACTGTATCATCCAGGCTGATATGAATATCGTCCTGGCTGATAATTTAAAATAAAGAATACCTAAATTAATCATGGCGGCTGATTCTTTCTGATATTAGCCTATCATCCTGGCCGATAAATGTATTGTCCAGGATGATTTGCTTAATGATTGCTGCTTAACCAGGATGCCCTAATTAGGGTTTGTATTTTTAGTTGAATCATCCTGGCCGATAGGAACATCATCCAGGCCGGTATACTCAAAACAGAAAAATTTAGAAAACCTCTCAAGTGCATGTGTGCAAGGTTACTTAGCATCAGGAACCACTTTTACAATTGACTCAAGAAAGGAAAAAATACAGACTTGACTCAACCTAAATCTACCCGATCTTGAGCTGGCTTGAGCTGCATTCGATCTTGTAGTCCTGAAAAGTTAGTAGGCAAAGCAGTCATAGAAAAACATGAATGTTTGCTATCATCAAAAGTCTAATCCATAATATCAGATTCACAACATTCTCTTATGCAAATACAATGTGAAAAGTGATTTTGTGTATTGATAAGAGATAAATCTCAAAAACATACATGAAAATACAATAAAATGATTACAAACAAAATACATAAAAAATAGCACATAAAATATTTATAATGAGCAAAACAAAATGAAGAACTTATATGCATGCCTTAACTACAACACATAAACACACAAACAATAATTTATACCTCATTACGTTGCTACTGGTCTGGATTCAAAAACTAGGTCTGCTTAGAAGATTTTTTGCTTTTTATCATGTACCCTTATTGCAATTTACTTATTTTTACCATTTTCTTTGTTGGAAAAGTTTTTATAATTAGGGAATTGATTTTTCATATATCTGGATTTCCTACTCCCAAAATAAATAACATCAGAGGAAATCTTAATATTCTTACTATTTTTACCTTTATTCCACTTTTGTTAATATTGATGCTTATGCTTTAATAGATTTTAAAAATTGCTTGTAATTGATGATATCTCCTTACTTTCAATATCTGTTAGGTCGCTTTCATCCATGTCTTTAACTTGTAACACTATAGTTTCACCTACATCCAAAAGATTTCGACTCAAACTTTTCTTGAAGACAATGAGCGAGCCAATCAGATTATCAATAGAATATTTATTCAATTTTTTTATTCACAAATAATAACGACTTTGGCATCTAACTTATCATGTAGACAATGTAGAAATTTTTGGAATTGTAGAGGGGCAAATAAAAAAGAATCCTCTCTATATTTAGACAATATTGTAAAGGATTATAATGTGTTATTTATTGGGATTGTGGAAACAAAAATTGATTATGTTGATAGGATGGAAATTAATAAGTTCATGGGTGTGGAATAAGATTATTTTTTATTTCCTTTAGATGGCTTGTCTTATGGTTTTATGGTGTTTTGGAGATCATATTTGGCTTCTTTCATGTTATGATGGTAACTACTCAATTTTTTTGTGGTGAGTTAAGTATTATTAATAAAGGTTCATAGGTAATTTCTACCATTTATGGTAGTAGAGATGTATATAAAAGAAGAGATTTATGGAAATGTTTGTATTCGACTTACCCTATTGATCTTGTTTTAGTGGTTGGAGGGGACTTCAATTATTTATTATCTCATGCAGATAAAAGGGGTGGTAAACAGTATTTTTTTCCTTAAGGGCCTAAGGAGAGGAGTATGTTTATGAATGATAATGATTTTCATGAGGTTGGCTTTGTGGGATCTAAATTTACTTGGTGTAACAATAAGAGTAGAAGTGCATGTATTTTGGAGAGGCTAGACCGATGTTTGTTAAACCAAAAAGCAGTGGAGATCTTAGAGTTTGTTGTTGTTAAACTTATCCCGAGAGTGGCATCTAACCACTGTCCAATTATATTGGAGGTGTTCAAATCTATTAGCTACCAGAAAAGAAGGATGTGGTTTGAAGATGTTTGGATTTCCTATCCAGCTTCCATTAGTATTGTTGCTAAATTATGGAAGAGATCAGTTAAAGGTGATTCTGTCCATATTCTTAATAAAAGTTTTGTATAAATTGAAAAGGTTTATTCTTTTGGAGTAAAGCTAAGTTATAAAACATATCTTTTTTTTAAAAGGATTTAAAAAAAGAGATTTTAGAATTGCAATTGGAGGAATTTGAATGTTGGTTATTAGAAGAAAGGTTGTGGTTATTAAGTTCAAAGTTTCATATGTTGAATTTTTCTCTTACTCATTTAAATACTTAGTGGAGACAAAGAGCTAAACCCAAATGGATGAGAGATGGTGATTCCAACACAAAGTTTTTTCACTCATATGCTATGGTTAGAAGGAATTCTAACTGGATCAAACAAGTTAAAGATGGAAATAGAGTTATTATTGAAGATTAAAAGTTAATATTATAAGTTTTCTTTGAATTTATCAAGGAAAAGTGGAAAGAGAGGAGGGTTGTGCTTCAAGGATGTCGAAATGCCTTGAATTACCTTGAAGACATTGATAGATTGGTTTTGGATAAGGACTTCACTCAAGATAAGCTCCAACGGGTAGTAGATAGGCATGGGAGTAACATTATTCCTGGTGTTGAGGGAATTACTTTTTCATTTATCAAAACATATTGGAATATCATTAGTATGGAAGTTGGGAGAGATATTAACAATTTTTTTGCTTCTAGGAAAATGCCTCCTACTTGGAAAAAAACTCTTATAGTACTCATTTCTAAAGTTTCTAATCCAATTTTTCCTTCAAATTATAGACCAATCAGTCTTTGTTTGTCCATTTATAAATTGTTAGCAAAGATGTTGCTTAATAGATTAGAGTTGTAATTCATAAAATTATTTTAAAGGAGCAAGCAGCGTTCTTCAAAGGGCATTCTTTATCTGACCATGTTCTTTTGGCTCTAGAAGTATTCAACAAATTCAGATTTTCTAAAGCAAAGAAGGGCTTGGTGGCTTTCAAGGTAGATATGGAGCATGCTTATGATAGCATGGGATGGTCTTCGTTAAGGCAAGTCTTGGAATACTTTAATTTTCCCTGCAAATTTTCTCAGCTTCACTTAAAATGTGTGATGGAACTTAGATTCTCTTTATTGGTTAATAGTAACAATTCTAATTGGATTGAAGCTAGGAGTGGCTTTAAGCAAGGATGTCCCTTGTCACCTTATTTTTTCATTATTTGTTCTCAGCTTTTAATAAATGAATTTATTAAAATTGCTCCAAATTCCCCCAAGCTTTCACATTTATTATATGCAAATGATATTTTTATTTTTTTTAATCTAGATATCAGGGTGTGAAAAAAAAATGTTGATTCTTTCTAAATATTTCAAGTGGTTAGGTCAGACTATTAATTTGCAAAAGTCTGTTATATTATTTGGTAAATCTAGTGGTAGGAAGGAGAAAAAGGTTATATCTCTTACGTGGATGTTCAGAGTTGTTAAGAAATTTAACTACTTACGGGTGAAGATGGATTTAAAGAGACTTTTGTCTTAAGAGTTTCATATTCTTTTTGAAAAAACATTGGGCAAGTTGAATGCTTGGTCGAACAATTTTACTACATTACAAGCAAGATTGGTGCTTGTTAAATCAGTGTTGCTTTCTTTTCCAATTTTTTCAACTACACACTCTCTGGTTCCTTTTGGGATATTGAATGAATTTGATAAATTGTGTATAAGGTTTATTTGGCATAAAAATGATGGTAAGTTTGGTATTCATTATGTTCCTTGGGATGTTCTATGCAAACCAATTATTTATGGTGGACATAGGATTCATTCTGTTGTTTCAAAAGTAGGTCCCATTCAAGTAAAATTTTCTTGGAATCTTTTTCATAAACCCAACTCTCTTCTGAACCAAAATTTTATTGCTAAGTATGGTAATGACATTTGGAATGTTGAAGTTAAAAGAGGAAGTTCTTTCACTTGGAAAGTAATTATTAATGGTGCTTGGTTTCTTCGTGTCATAGTAAGATGGGAAGTTGCAAAAGGGGAGTTAATTAATAATCTTAGTGATACATGGATTCTTAATAAAAGTTTGCTAAAATGGCCAACGTTTGTTGCTACTGATTTGGAAGATGAGTATGGTCTTTATAATTTTATTGCTGAAGGTTCGTGGAATGCTTCCAAACTTCGGAATGTTTTTGGTGAGGAGCTTCGTAAATTAATTATTTAGGTTCCTATTAATACTGCTATGTTAAGAGATTGTTTAGAGCTAAAAAAAATATTTTTGGAAAGACAAATACGAGTCTAATTTTTATAAATATGATAAAGGATTCTAATGAAGGTAATTAATGGAATTGGATGAAAAGTCTAAAGCTTTTACCTCGTGTGGAGCTTTTTCGGTGGCGTGTTTTTCATAATGCAATACCTTCAAATTCTTTTTTAAACTGTAGAAAACTATTGGAATATAGTTCTCGTCCAAGAAGATGTGAGAAAGAGGAAAACATAAATCATATTGTGGCTGAGTGCTCATTACTTATTCTTGTTTTAAAGCTTTTGAACAACTGGGGTTTGAAGTTCCAATTTGTTTCTACTTTTTAAATTTCATTGATAAGTTGAAGATCCTCTCATATAATATTTTGTTTATAGGGAATTTATATTGTATAGTAGTTTTCTTTACTTGGAAAAGAATAAATAAATTTGTTCATGATGGAAAAGAATATGGACTAGATTCAATTGTGACGAACGCTTTATCTTTTGCTTTATCTTCGTCAACCCCTTTTATTCATTCAGGAAACTGGGATGTTAATCAGCTATCTAAGCTGTGTTGTTCTTGGCATCCTCCTTAACCTGAATAGTTAAAAGTAAATATTGATGTTTGTCTTTTAAATACTAGTAGAACTAGTATTGGTGGAATTTTCAGAGATCATGAAGGGAGGTTCTTACTAGCATTATGATTCAAAGTGTTACATTGGGATATAGCTCAATTGGAATTGATGGTTATTAATTCGTTGGAGAAGGTTATTCAAGATTGGATGTGGGAAGCAGAAGGCTTAATTATTGAAGTCAACAACTTTAATATTACGAAGTTTCTTTAGAGTTCTTCTAGAGAAGACAAGTTCATATTTTCTTTTCTTAGAAAGTTTAATCAAGTTATTTTTAGTTTTATCAAAAGAAATTATAATAAGTTAGCTGATTTATGAGCTAACTTTTCTTTGTTTAGTGATTTTGTTTAGAGGGATATTAATAATGTATACATTCCTCCTTCATTCATCTCTTTGTTAAAGGAGGAATGCTATGGAGTTAAGACTCCTCATTAGGTTGTATTTTCTTTTATTTTTTCTTTAGTGCAATTTGCATTTTCTTTTTTAAAAAAAATTCTTTACCTAAAGCATGTAATTATGTCATAATTTTAGTAAATCTAGTATATATGTCTAGAATAATCTCATATGGTTTCATGGAAAATAGTTTATAATCATGCATTAAAATATTCAACCTAGATTGCTTGACTTCACTAGTACCATCATATGTAGTGTGTAATTAAACCCAATTTTCTATGCTAGCAGTGCATGGAGATACTAACATACATTCTTCAGAATATAAAGCACAGAGAAAAAAGTTTAAAGATTTAGCATTCAATTGAGGATTGATTTGTTCAACTCTACTCAATTCAGAAAAAGGAATATTAATTTTCACTCCATCTATAATACATGATAGTACATAATAACTAGTTTGAATCATATTCCACATTTGATAATCAATTAATTTCAAGATAGTAGACATACAATTTTTCTAAAAATTAAAAGAAATATTTTTAAATAAAGGTGGCTACTTTATTGATTATCCTTCGGTAATATTACTATTTCAAAAGTTAGTCATTGATCATTTCTTTAAAAGTTTTCTAAAACTCTGTTTTTGAATCCCACCCTGATACCACTTAAAGTTCATGAGGGTTGTTAAACCCCAATGAACTAGTCCCTAGGCTAGCCTAGATGTGTGTGTGTGTGTGGGGGGGGGGGGGGGGGGGGGGTGTTAAATTTGATATTTAAAAAACCTTCTTTCAACAAAATGAAAAATCTCCTTCTTGAATATTTTTCAACATCTAAAAATAGATAATCAATATAATATAATACCAGTCACAAATTTTCAACCAAGCAATTATATCCAAAATAGATGTTGAAAATAAAGTATAAAAAATTAAAATCAGAAAGAACGCACCATTTTTATTGTGGTTCGGCCCAAATTAACCTACATCCCCACCTCAAAGGCACCCTCCGAGTATTGCACTAAACCTTTAGTGAGTCTCTTTTATCCCCCATAATTAGGTTGAGAAGCCCTTATAAAATCACATTCACCTTCCATGGTGTGGCTGTGTAGCTGGGTCCTTTGACACCAAAGATATATTCTTTTTCACAAAACTATTGTCATGACAAACCTTGAATCTGATGGTACTAAGGTGAAACCTTGCTGGAGCAACCATGTGAAATCCCCTCCACACTATCTTGAAACAACCTCAAAAGATCTTCTCCCTCTCAAACTCCACCCTTTCCTCTCTCTCTTTCAAGTTCTCTCTTCAGGTTTTCTCCATAAGAAAGAAGACACAATGGCTGCCAAAGACACTTACCAAGTGCCTTGACAAATCTTAAATAAAGGGCTTTGAAAAACCTTAAAAATAAATTATGGTGGCAAATATCATCTAGTATAATTACATGATCATCCAGTAGGAAGTGCTTAAATAGAGGGCTTCATAAAACCCTAAAAACTTAATTCTTGTACAAAAATTTTATCCTAGATAATTGCAGGATCATTAAGTACGATGTGAAGAATTTAACCTGGTAGTCATGGAAGATCTCATAATAGTCCAGTATGATTAGTTCAAATTTGAATAAATCATCCAACATAATATTAGGCACCATCCCAGATGATTAAAAGAAAATTATGGTATTTCATCTGGTACGATTGAGGGTCATCCAATGAAATATCAAATATCATCCTGTAGAATCTTAAGATCATCTTGTATGATCTAATAGAATAGATTAACTATAATTAGTCCCCTAATCATAAGATTAACTTAGGTATGATTTTCATAGATCATCCAGTATGATGTAGATCATCTTGGACATTTAGAATAAAAAATGAAATTCAAAATATTGCCCAAATTATGACTGTCAGCTATTTTTTAGGATTATAACTGATCGTATTGGATGATCAAAATTATTTAGTATGATTAGTTAAATGAGCTTATCATACAAAATGATTAGTTCAAAAATAAACTTCTAGCTTTGACTTAATCTCACTCCCCATGGGTGTGTGTGTGTGTGTGTGCATGGTTACCAAACAAGCTTACACTTTTAGAGGACTTGACTCAAGAAATAAAAAATATATTATTGAATATTACAAAAATATTTAGAGCATAACCTATTCTACCCAATCTTGAGCCTTAAATCTTTGTTGGATGGTGCATGATGTTCCAAAAATATTAGTGCACACACAAACAAATATATATTACAAATATAAGTAGACAAATGGATGTGAGTAACAATATTTGTTATCATCAAAAACATAAAATTATGAGCTTGAGTTGCAACAATAATATTTGTCATCATCGAAAAGGGGGAGATTGTTGCAAATCTAGACTCAAGTATTTGATTTTGATTATAATAAACAATAGTGTTTTGAATTTTTGTTTCTCCTAATATATTATTTGATATTGGTATATGTATGTACATACTAACATTTCAAGGAAAACATCTGCCATTTACTTACAACTTTGATTAGCTTAAGATTGGGTAGACTAAAGTTATAATTAGTATTTTTAATTATTTATGTATTTCTATCATTTCTTGTGTCAAATCATGTAATATGGTGAATACTACTACTGAGTAACCAGGCACACACACAGGGGGAGAGAAAAAAATAATGTTAATTTTTTTTATTTTTCATATTGTATGATTTTAAATTATATTATTGTTTTGATTAAAAAAAAAGGCTAAAAAATG
>NW_021319501.1:37721-64377 GCF_001605985.2 Dendrobium catenatum | reverse complement strand
ACATTACCCATCAGTGTGCAACTGACAGACTCTGAATCGGAGGTCATTTGACCAGGTTTCAAAATGTTCAAAATTTCAATGAAAAAGGCCTTAAGGATAAAACCTTTGGCCTTGGATTTGGCTAGATTGACCTAAGATCTAGGTAGATCCTAAAGTCTAAGCTTTAGAAGAATCCTAGGGTAGATCCTAAGGTCTAGATTCTAAGAGGATCCTAGGATTCGAATTAATTAAATCGATCTAAGGTCAAGAGTAGTCCAAATGACCTCATACAAAAATGAGGTCAACAATTATGCAATTAAGTTTATTCTGCAAAACATAGCCAACAGAGAGTAAAGGAAGAAAATATTTTTAAAAAGGCTTAAAATTTACTTTTTTTTCTTGAAACTACTCATCATCTCCTTGATAGATCTATACCATCATAGGCCAGGTAGTCTGCCTGAACCCTATGGGGTGGTGCCTAAAAGGAAAGAGAAATAAATTAATATTATTATGTACACTCCTGGTGGTTAACAAATATTGTATTTTAAATCTTAACTTAGTTGTATTTTAATGGTTAAATGGTAACCAATTTTGTTTCTGACCGAGGCTGTGAAGTTTATTTCATCTTCCTTGGGGCTAAGCTAATAACCTCGTAGGCTTGGGTTACCTAGTAGTAACCAGGTTTGATTAAGTTAATTTAATTTATTGAGGATTAAAGGTTGATTAATACTAATCTAATTAATTTATTACTAATTTGAATGATCAAAATAAAAATTTATAGAATTTTATGAGAATTATTGGATTTTTAGAAATTCTCACATTATTTAATAACATTAATTTAGGGGCCAAAAGTTGAATTTTAAAATTAAATTTTTTTCTTAATTTTAAATATTTTCTAAAATACTATACCTTAATGTGAGTAATTATACTATTAGTTTTCTTAAGTTAGAATTTTTTACTAAAAGTTATGATTTATTGATGTTTTAACCTAGTTTTGAACTACGGTTGTCCAGAGAGTTGAATTTTTGACATTGACAGAATTTTTAATGTTTGATATTTTTAGAAAAATTAGATTTTAAATGGAGTTGAATGGCCTTGAGTTTGATTAAATTAGATTTTTCTAGAATTATTGTTGATTTTTCAAAGTTAAGGTATTTCTTGTTCTTAAAATTGCCTAATTAAAGGGTTTTTACATTTTAATTCAAATCTATTACAAACCTCTTGGAATAACACCCCAAAGATCTTGAATGATCTAAGAGGATGTTTCCAAGTATTTAGGAATTTTTTGTATTTATTTTTAAATTTTTTAATTAATTAATTTAATTAATTATCAATTTTCCTTAAAAATTAAATTAAAGTTAAATTAAAGGTCATGTGATGGGGCTTTTATTTTTGATGCATTTAGGGTCTATTTTGAGCAATTAGAGTCCATATATAAATTTTAAATTTTAAATTTTAATATGAATTAATTATTATTTAATTAAGGTTTTAGGCCAAGTCTTGGAAGGTTGAGACCCCTAGTTGGTGGACGAAATGGATTCCATCTCTAATAAATTTTGGACCATGGAATCACCAAAACTCAAGGTATAATCTCTATGAATTTTGACTCAAGTATAACTCTATAAGGTGGTTGACCAAACCACCTAAGGCAACATCTAGGTTACCTTCAAAAATTCCTAAGTTAATACCTAAGGCAAGGGAGAGGGTGCAATCAGTGGTTCAAACTCCCTACGACAAGCATAATTAACACATATACACCCAACCCTTAATTTTTATTGGAGAGATCATAAATCCAATTTTAACATAGGGATCAAACCATGACCCCTAAGTTTAGATTGGGTTAAATATGCCCTTAAACACATCAAACAAAGGAGAAAATTTTTTGACATGTTAGAGTCATGCCCAAGTTTATTCCCCCAAAGTCCTAGGCCATGGTGACCCAAATTAGACACATAAATATAATATTAATAAAAAACATTCAAATTGAAATTGACATTAACATAAATAATTATGACTTAAGATCATAGAGCTTATAATGATCTTCTTGAGATATTTCTTATGAGCCTAAGAACTCCTAATTTTGTCAAGTATGGAGCGAGATATGAATTTTCATAGTTTCCCTAATATCTACTATTTAAAATATGAAATTACCCAGTCAGACTCACTTTTCCATGCGGGCAGCATGCGCTTTGGCAGCCAATCATCAGTGGCTGATTGGGTAACATCGGATTAATCACAACCATCCAATGCCATATTAAATGGCTATAACTAAATCAGCTCTGAAACTACAGGATCTAATCGGAGCCATTGATTAGGATTAACAACCATGATTATTTCTTCAACCTCCCACGGGATCCCGTAGCCGTAGGGCTTTTCCATTATGATCTTAGAGATCTCACTGGAAAAACCCCTTTAAATTTCTCTGGGAGCATCAGGGCATTGGAAACCTTTAATCTAATGGTTAAAAATTGTTGGAGTAAAGGTTTAATTCATACTTGATCAGACTACCTATCTAGGGAGCTTGGGAAAGAGTTCTCACCATATAGAAAGCCCCAACAAATGCATTTTTTATCAAGAAGAATCATGAAGGGATGGCGAACACTTCTCCTTCAAACATCAAAGCTAAAGTATTACCATATGTGAGAGTTTGAGTCGAGGGTGAAGAATTTTCACTAGAGCTTATCCAAACTAGTGAAAGGAAGGGGCTGGGAAGTTGGTGATTAAAAGAGGAAGACTAGGTGGAACTCTGAGGAATAATTTTGAAACTTTGGAATTCAATGTCTGGGTGAGGGTGACTTATTCAAGCCATTCCTACATCCATGGATGACCAGGATCACTTAAGTAGATGGAAAAATAGATGCCAAATGGGAGGGGTCACCTCCTCAGAGGTCTATAAGCTCAAAACCAATAGGATGAGCCACTAGGCAGCCTTGGATGAGGCTCAAGATGAAGGGGACAACTAGAGGTTTCTCCCATTTGCTCCAGCCACCGCTGGCCACTAACTTGGCTAGGGTGAGCTGGAAAGGATGATGGGGGGAAAGGCGAGCTCAATGGTGAGTTTAATTAGGCTTGGGGAATCCTAATTGGGGAAGTAGGCTCCGGTTTACCAAAAACTATAAGGTATGGGCTAGCTTAGGTAGGGCTAGGGTCAAGCCAAGTCATAGGATTGATGGGAGAGGTGTGTTGAGTCACTTGGCACCCAATATAAGTCAATTAGGTTTGATATGGTCTTAGGAGGGAGATGGCTCGGGTTAAAGTTATTATGACCACTTTAGGCTAGCCTAGAGGTTAACACAAGTCAACCCAAGGGTGGGGATGAGGAGGGTGAAAGTTTGTTAGGAATGTTAAGCCCTTATGAACTAGCCCAAGCTAACCAAGAGGGGGGTGAATTGGAATTTTAAAAGTCTTTCAATAAAAAACAAAGACTCATTCAAACTAAAATTCACCATAAAGAAATTTTACGTATGGAAATTAAATGCAAAAAAAGCAGTAGTAAAGTGTTGCAAATCTGCTTTTAGGGAGTATAATTTTGATGATAGCAAACACTTCTATTTTTCTATGACTGCCTTGCCTACTAATATTTTAGGTACACATAATCAAATTGCAATTTGAACCAGCTCAAGATTGGGTAGACTAGATTTGAGTCAGTTTATAAATTTTTTTCTTTTTTTTTAGTCTGTTGTAAATGACGTGGTTCATGATGCTAAGTAACCTTGCACACACACACACATGGGGGAAAATTTATGTCTATTTTTAGAGTTCTATATTTTTGGTCACATCATTCGGGATGATCCATAAATCATCCTGGATGATTTGTTAAAAATAAAAACCCTAATTAGGGCATCCTGGTTAAAGAACCCATCATTAAGCACTTCGTTCTAGATGTTATTCGTATCGGTCAGGATGATATGCTCAAATTAGAAAGAATTAGTTGCTAGATATATTTAGGTATTATTTATTTTTGGACATCATCCAGGACATCATCCTAGATGATGAAACAAAATTATGCCTAAATTAATATGGTTATTAAGGAAATCAATTAAGGTTTGAATGCTCGATCAAATTATCCTGGACGATCGTTGGATCGACCGGGATGATCAATTCAAACAACCTTAGTCATTTCTGGATGATCAACATATAACACCTTCTATTCAAGGTGATGGCCTGGACGGTCTTCACCGATTTGAACTAATCGTCCGGGACGATTAAGCTATTTTTCTATCGTCCAGACATCCTTTCAGTGCAATTATCTGGATGATATTTAATGACTTGTACTAATCATACAGAATAATATAGTATCATTCTAGATGATATGAATAAAAACCTTTTGATCATCCCAAACCATCCGGGCTGATTGAGAGAAATTTATGTTGATCGTCCAGGATGATATTTATATCATCCTAGATGATAAAGTCAGTTTATATAAATTAAGAGCTATTTTGGAACTCTTTTATTTAAGATCTATTACTCTACCCAAGAAATTATCTTTTACTGTTATCTTGACCTGAGAAAGTCTAGAGGAGAGGGAAAGAAAGGGAGATAAAGAGAGGATCTTATGAGGGGGAGTTTATGGGGTTTCACAAAGGTTGCTCCACGCAAGGATCCAAGTCATCTTCTCCAATCCTCATCTCTTATTCTTGGAGGTTCGAGAGAGGTCCACTTCAGCAATCGATTAAGGTTCCTTACATGCTTCAGGAGGAAGCAAAAGGAGTTAGATTCTCTGCCTCACCAGTGACGGTTGAAAGGAGGTTTTGTACAAGCTTCTTTTCTTTGCTGTGGGAGAAAAAGGAGAGTCACTGAGTTTAGTGCAATACTCAGAGAGCACCTCTAGGGAGTGGACGTACGTCGAGTTGACCAAACCACTATAAATATTTGTGTTTCTTTTTTTATTATTTTTTCTGCATTTAATTTCCACATGTTAAATTTCTTTGTAGTGAATTTTGGTTTGATTTATATTTTGTTTTTGATTGAAAGATTTTTTTTTAAAATACCAATTCACCCCCCCCCCCTCTCGGTTAGGTTGGGCTCATAAGGGCTTAATATCCCTAACTAACATTCAAGTGGTATCAAAGTGGGATTCATAAAATTGAGTTTTTAAAAACTTTTAAATTTTAATCCATGACTAACTCCAAAAATTACAATACTATGAAAGAGTATTCTATTACCCGACCACCTTTGTTTGACAATATTTCTTTTGATTTTTGGAAAACTCGCATGTCTACTTTTTTATAATCGATTGACTATCACATGTGGATGCTTGTTAAAGAAAGAAATACACCTCCTTCTTGTGAAATTAATGACATTAAAACTTAACTTCCTTTTACTTAATAGACTTTTGATGAAAGAGATTTAGCAAAACTTAATGCAAAGTATTTGAATTTTTTTTATACTTCGAAATATGAAGATTATATGCATGTTTCAACCTGTTCAATAGGACACATTAAAGCTGATTGTTCTACACTTAAAGATAACTCAAGAAAGGAAAAGGGTGAGGAGAAACCCAAGTTCAAAAAGAATACGAAGAGGTTCCAAAAGGAATTCTGGGCGAATTCAACATCAGACTCCTCTAATACTAAACCTAAAGAGGATACTACAAACTTGTGCTTGATGGCGGACGACCATTTTGATCAGTTGGACCAAGAAGAGGTATGTAAACTAACCTATGAATAATTACATGAAGTTTTTAAATAAATTTATGCATTATATAAGAAACTTAAGAAATTACATGCTGGTTTGAAATTGAAGTTTTTAAATTTGCAAAAAGATCATGAAATTTTACTTAAAGATCATTCTACAATCGATAGAAATCACATGTCATTATTTGATGAGTTTGATGCATTAAACAAAAAAATCATACTAAATTATCTGATACACATTATTCCTTGAAGTCTTCTCATGCTGAGTTAGAAAAAGAGCTTAAGAAATTAGAAAATCTCAAAGCTTTTGAAAATAACAAACCAATATTGCATGCATCACATAAATTTAAAAGGAAGCATTACTACCCGAATAGAATAAAAAACCCTTTTGCTGGTGTTAGATGTTTTTCATGTGGCATGTTATGACACATTTCACACACTTGCACTATTCACCATAGTATTCATTGGGTGTGGAGACCCAAATTATATGATTCACAGCATAACACACAAGCATTGCATTCTACTTTCCATAAGAAGGGACCCAAACATATTTGGGTTCCTAAATATAATGTTTGATGATTTTGTAGGCTTGCTCTCACAAAAGACAACATGAGAACATGTGATACTTGGACAGCAGATGCTCACAACACATGACTGAAGATGCTAATCAATTCATTTCGTAGGAGGCCAAGGCTGGAGGAAAGGTTACTCTTGGAGACAACACTACCAGAAAAGTAGTGGGCGCATGTATAATTAGAAACTCCAAGAACCTTCTGATTGAAAATATTTTTCTTATAGATGGACTGAAACACAACTTGCTCAGCACCAGTCAACTTTGCGATAAAGGCTTTATCATAAAAATCTTGGCAAATACTTGCATTATAAGCTTAAATAACAATATTATTTTGCAAGAAAAGTAGATCAATAATGTTTACATGCTTGACTTAAATAATATTGAATATGATGCTTCATTTTACTTAAAAACTGCTGCTGATGATTCATGGTTGTGGAACAAGAGATTATGTCATGCCATATGAAAATCCTTAGGAGAGTGACCCAAAAAAGACCTAGTTAGTGGTGTCCCAAAGCTTAAATTCTCAAAAGACCACCATTATGATGCCTGCCAACTAGAGAAGTAAGTTTAATCCCCTTTTCACTCCATTAAGGACATTAAAACCTCTAGACCTTTAGAAATCTTTCAAATTAATTTGTTTGGACTGATTAGTACAGCCAGCTTAGGGGGAAACGTCTATGGATTTGTGATTGTCGATGACTACTCCAGGTTTACTTGGATTAGAATTTTGTCACATAAGAATGAGTCTTTTAATGAGTTTAGATCCTTCTTCACTTGGATTCAGAAAAAGCTATGCTATGAGATTTTAACCTTCCATAGTGGCCATGGGGGAGAGTTTGAAAATGAGAGATTTGGAGACTTCTGTGAGGATAAGGGGATTAGTCATAACTTCTCAGCTCCTATGACCCCTCAGCAGAATGGGTAACTGAAAGAAAGAACTGGACCTTAGTTGAATCAATTAGAGCCATGCTTGCTGAGTATTCACTTCCAAAATACTTTTGAGTTGAAGTGGTAAACACAGCTTGTTATGTGTTAAATAGGGTGAATGTTAGAGACAAACTTGAAAAGACACCCTATGACATCCTTAAGGGTAGGACACCCAACCTTTCCCACTTCTACTTCTTTGGCTATAAGGTTTCTATTCTTAATAATGGGAAGTCACACTTAGGAAAATTTGACCCAACATCTGATGAAGGAGTGTTCTTAGGATATTCAAGTGTGGGGAAATCTTTTAGGGTGTTTAATAAGAGAACTTTGGTGGTGAAAGAGACTACTCATGTAGTGTTTGATGAATCTGATACAAAGAATTCTAGAGTTGAGGATGAAAATGGAGTTGGAGAGATTATCACAGGAGTTGAAAATTTGGAGAAGATGGTAGTACCCCAATACACTAAATGAGTAGGTGAGATTACCTAAAGAGTACAAAATGCAAATTTTGAGGAAATTGTTGAACCTACAGACACCTTGCATAGAGATTGGAGATATTCTTTGAGTTATCCTAAAGAACTGATCATAGGAGACCCTTCTGAAGGTGTTAGGACTAAGAATGGACTTAGGAAGAAAGTGAACCACTCCGCCTTTATCTCAATGACAGAGCCCACCAACATCGATTAAGCCATTTCTGATGAGTTTTGGATCTTATCCATGCAAGAGGAATTAAACCAATTTGTTAGGAATAATGTTTGGGAGCTTGTAAAAAGACTAAAGGGAAACGTGCAGTTGGAACAAAATGGATCTTTAAGAATAAAATGAATGATCTGGTGTGGTGGTTAGGAATAAGGCAAGATTGGTTGCTAAGGGGTACAACTAAATAGAAGGGATTGATTTTAAGGAGACTTCTTCCCCTGTATCTAGATTAAAAGCCATTAGCGTGCTTCTAGCCTTTACCTGTTATAAAGGATTTAAGCTTTTTCAAATGGACATTAAGAGTGCCTTTTTAAATGGGATAATAAAAGAGGATGTGTTTGTAGAGCAACCTCCCTGTTTTGAGAGTTTTCAATTTCCAAATCATATTTTTACATTAAAAAAGGCCTTATATGAATTAAAGCAGGCACCCAGAGCTTGGTATGAGAGGCTTAGCATATTCTTACTAGAGAGGGAGTTTGTTAAGGGGAATGTTGAAACCACCTTTTTTCTGAGGAAAATAGGAGATGAATTTCTCTTTGTTCAAATCTATATCGATGATATATTTTTTGGAACTTCTGATAAAAGACTATGTGATGATTTTTCTAAAATAATGAATAGGGAATTTGAGATGAGTATGATGGGAGAGTTGTCTTACTTTTTGGGCTTTAGCATAAGACAACTAGATGATGGAACCTTTCTAAATCAATCAAAATATATAAAGGACATCTTGAAGAAATATGAAATGGATAAAGCTAAGGCAATTAATACTCCCATAACCTACAGTGTTCAGTTGGATAAGGATCCAAATAGAAAATCAATTGATCAAAAGAAGTACTGAGGGATGATTGGATCTTTTACTTTACCTGAAAGCTAGCCGACCTGATATAATATTTAGTGTTTATCTTTGTGCTAGATTTCAAGATAATCCTAAAGAATCCCACCTAACTGCAATCAAGATAATTTTTAGTTACCTCTTAGAAACCCAAAATTTAGGAATCTAGTATCCAAGGCACAACACTTCTTTTGAGATTATTGGATATTCTGATTCTAATTTTGCAGGATCTAAGGTGGATAGAAAGAGCTCTTTTGGGACTTGCCAATTCATAGGATAGTCTTTAGTCTCCTGGTCTAGTAGAAAGTAAGACTTTATTTCACTTTCTGCTGCTAAAGCTGAGTATATTGCCTTAGGAAGTTGTGTGGCCCAAGTCCTTTGGTTGAAGTAAAAAGTTCTGGATTTAGGATTATCTGTAGGCATGTTTTTAATCCTTTGTGATAACACTAATTCCATCTGCATTTCTAAGAATCCTATCTAATATTCAAAGACCAAGCACATAGATATAAGACATCACTTTATTAGAGACCATGTGACCAAAGGAGACATTGGGTTTCACCATATGGCAATTGAGAATCAACTGACTAACATCTTTACTAAACCACTGGCCTTCAACACTTTCATCACTTTATGAACTAGATTGGGTGTGATTGACATAAATGCATAAACTTGATTTATGATCATTTATCTGTTGATTATTGTTTTATTTTTGTAGTTTTTTCCTTAATTTTTATTTTTATTTTCTTCTATTTCATTTTTGTTGATTTGATTTTATTTGATGTTTTATTTTTTCTTTTAATCACTACTGAATTGATATCTTATGCCGTATTTTTTTTTAAATTTGAGGTCAATGATTGACTTCTCTAAAATCTGTTAAAGGGGGAAAACACCGTTGATTATTTTCTTCTCTCTAACTTCTTTTAGTGGTGGAATTTTATTTTCTAATTAAAAATCTAACTAAAATTAATAAGTGGATTTTAAAATTGAGATCTTTTCATTCTTACTACAGTAATCTATCTTATATACATATAATATTCAAAGTGTTTATTTTACCTTCAGATTTTTGTGATCTTATCATTGAATTTATCAAATGATTTTTTATTCTATTTTATGATTCATTCTTCCTTACATTAGAAAGTGAGTTTTTCTTCTCTAATATCTAAAAGATATAATCATTACTGTGAATTTTTAAGAATTTTGGAAAAGAGATCTACCCTGCAAAAAATAAATGAAAAAAAAAGTTGCTAATGATGCCAAAATTAAAAGATGCACAATGAAAATATTTTTCTAGAACCAAGTCTTGAACAAGTCTCTTTTTCTTATCCAATTTATTATTCTGATTTAGATCATTGTTTTCAAAAGTCGGTTTCCCCTGGGATAAGTCTGAGTTAAGGCTAATAGGATTGATTGTTCTACCGCTTTCTTTCTTTTTTTTAAGAATGCCAAAATTGCATAGAAACAGGAAAAGGCACCTAGATACAAGCTACTGAGAGTGATATAAACTATCACACTCTTCCTTTACTAAATTGCAAAAGGAAGAAGGAAGTTCACTCTCACAAAATAAGTCCCAAAGAAAATCAAAAGATAAAGCTAAGTTAGCACAGTAATCTGCTAACTTATTACAATTGCAACTAACACAATAAAAAATCACATTAATGATATTACTATAAAAGAAGAATCTTTAGTACCCATGCTCCAATCAACATTCTTCGGTATACTGTGCAGTTTTTGAAGAATATTAAGAACGTTCGTATTGTCACCTTCCACAATAATGCCTTTAACATCTTTAAATCTACCATACAAAACTTCTTTAATAGAAGAAAAAGCAGAAAACTCCAATATGTCCCAATGCATCTTGCCCAATCCAAAAGCTAAAAGAAATCTACCTTTACAATCCCTTACAATGCCACCAATACTAGCCTCATAATTTCCTTTAAGAGAAGCATCAAGATTAATCTTAATCCAACCGGGTGGAGGGGGTTGCCATTTATCATAGAATAGTCCATGGGACTGATTAACAACCCAGTTGTCCTATTAAACAAAATGCAGATTATAAGAGCTGATACAACTAAGAACAGAAATTGCAATAAACACTTTGCTTTCTTTAGGTTTCCCATGCTTAACCATGTTTCTATGATTCCAAACAAACCTTATAACAGTGAAATATAATTTACCACCATCACATTACCTTCTTTAAGCCTCAATAAGCCGGCCAAGCAGTCATTCCAGCCATTGAATCCCGGTAATTGGAATCCCCAGGCTCTAAGAACATCCAACACTTTCTGTAGCTTGCAGCAATTGGATGAAACATGATTGATATCTTCCACTAAATCACACCCCAGCAGAAAAACACGAAAATTAGAAAGTTTTCTTCTGTAGAGAAAAGCTCCTATGGGAAGAGCATCCAAGAACAATCTCCAAATAAAGACCTCCAGCCTTGCATTCAGTTTTAGTTTATAAATCCAATTAATATGAACCATCCTCCCTAAGTAAAGCAGAGATAGACTTCCCTGACATCTTATACTTTAACTCCATGCAATCCTCATCCATATTTGGAAAAATCTGGACTCTACAAATCAGTTCCGGTAAATTTGTCCCAAAAAATAGACTCAACTTTTCACGGTCCCAACTTCCCTCAAAAATGAAGAAATCTAGGGTAGTGTTATCATCCTCAAAAGAACCTACAAATGTTGGCCATTTGAGTAAAGATTTATCCAAAATCCATATGTCCTTCAAAACTTTAATCTTGGATCCATCCCCAATTTTCCATCTTACAAAATTTCTGAGAGCATTCCAGCCAGAAAAAATGTTCTTCCAAGTGGAAGAACTACTTCTATGCAACCAATAATTCCACCAATTAACTCAATACTTAGTAAGGAGGTTCTTACTCAAAAAAGAATCTGGCTGCTCAATCATCTTCCATGCAAATTTGGCTCTCATAGCACTTCTCCTAAATGAATATTCCATCCTCCAAACTATTTTGGTTTACACAAATGCTCCCATGCCACATAATGATTGCCCCGTTTGCCATCACATTTTTTCCAAATAAAGTCTCTACAAAGCTTATCAAATTCCATCAAAGTCTTCAAAGGAATATGAGAGTGAGTCATGATAAAAACAGGAAGGGAAAGATAAACTAATTTTACCAAAACTAGTCTACCTACAAGAGAAATATTTCTATTGAAAGTTTGTTAGGGATGTTAGTCCTTAGGAACTAGTCCGAGGATAACCAAGAGGGGGGGGGGGGGGGGGGGGGGGGGGGGTGAATTGGTATTTAAAAAATCTTAGAATAAAAGACAAATATCACAAACCAAAGTCACCATAGAAAAAAAAAGTGTGGAAGCAGTAAAAAGAACATAAGGGTTTATAGTGGTTCGGTCAACTTGACCTACGTCCACTCCCCAGAGGCACCCTCTGAGTATTGTACTACCAACGTGGCTCTCCTTTTGCCCCCACAGCTAGGAGGAGAAGCCCTTACAAACACCTCCTTTTTGCCACCCCTGGCAAGGCAGAGAACCCCACTCCTTTTGCTTCCTCCTGAAGCAAGCAGAGGACCTCAATCAATCGCTGAAGCTTACCTCTCCCAACCCTTCCTAGGACAAGAGACTCTAGTGGAAGAAGAAGTGGAACAATGCTTGGAGCAACCCTTGTGAACTCCCTCACAAGCTCCCTCTCACAAGATCCTCTCTCTCTCTCTCTCTCTCTCTCTCTCTCTCTCTCTCTCTCTCTTTCCTTTAGGTTTTCTCATGTCAAGACAGCAGCCAAGGATGTTCAAAAATATTGAACAATAGCTCTTAAATAAAAGAGCTTCAAAGGAGCTCAAAAATTGCAAGTTGCTGACCTTATCATCCAGAACGATAATAATATCGTCCCGTACGATCAATTCAAATCACAGATGATCGGCCAGAACACCGCTCTAAAAATGAACTGGAAGATTGAAAATTGGCTTGATGGTCTCGGCCTATCTCACGATCGTCCCGAACGATCAGTTCAAATCTGAGGAAAATCGTCCAGAGCATCACCCTGAATTCGAGCTGTCTGATCCTGATCGGCCAAAATATCGCCCCTGAATTTATGTTGGCTGATATTTATCTTCCAGGTGCAACTAAAGGTTTTTGAATATATCATTCCAGCCAATCCTCTGATCGTCCAGGACGATGTGATCGTATTAATTCATCCTTAAATGCTTCCTTGACTGCTGGATAATTTTAGGCATAATTGTGCCATATCATCCAGGCAGATCCAAAACCGTCCTGGCCGATTTCCAAAATTACAGAATACCTAAATTGATCATGGGGCTATTTCTTTCTATTTTGAGCCTATTGTCCTGGCCGATACAAGTATCGTCCGGGCTGATCGGCTAATGACGGTTGCCTTAATTAAGAAATCCCGATTATAGCTTCTATTTTGAACTCGATCGTCCAGGCCGATATAAATATCGTTCGGGATAATGTGAGTAAAAATAAAATTTCTAAATCTCTCAAGTGTGTGTGTAGGGTTACTTAACATCAGTCACTTCAAAACATTTAAAATTGACTCAAGAAAGGGAAAAAAGAAAATTACAGACAGACTCAATCCTAATCTACCCAGTCTTGAGCTAGTTCCGATTTTCGTCCGATCTTTGAATCCTGAAAATGTCAGTAGAAAAATGGTAGTCAAAAAGAAGCAAGAGTGTTTGCTAATCATCCAAACATAATCCATTAAATTGAATTTGCAATAATCTCCCCCTTTTTGATGATGGCAAACACTTTGACAATTATTTCAAAAATAGTAGTGTAAAAACATGGAATTGAAAGTGCAAGCATAAAAAAGACCCCTCTCCCCCTTTTGACATCTCAAAAAGGAAGAGGAAACTAAGAAACAAAGTAAATTTTTTTTTAACCAAGGAATGAACAAGATGTAGTATTCCATGTGATTAGTTTTTAAAAATTTGTAAGTTAATGAGTTAATCAACATCAAAAATCCAAACAGATGGTAGAATATCAGATAATGGTTACCCTTATCTCGGACTTTCTTTTAGGGTAAAATCATCTTTTGAAATTAATGACCTAACTCAAAAATTCAAATGGATATGAGAAAAAGGATCCATTCATCACTTGGTTTCAGAAAAAATATCTTATAGAATAATGTACCAAAGTAAATTTGTCACAATCGCAAAATACTCGAAATCAAGCATTTGATACATGAAATCTTCTAAGTTTTAAAATAATTGAAAGAAGAGGAGAGATTGCTTTTGGTGGGCTCATTTTATGCCTCTTATTAATTGATTGGCGCTTTGCGCATCTTTTGATTTTTGATACACTTTGTGTATTTTTTTTTAATTTGGCATCATTGCGCATCTTTTGTTGGCATCATTGGCCAATTTTTTTTATTTTTGCAAGCTCCATTCTCTTTCAAAAACTTTTAAAAACAACCTTAGTTGTGAGTATATCTTCTAGATATTAGTGAATAGGAGCTCTCTCTCTAACATAGGGAAGAATAATCCACAAAATAGAGTCAATAACCAATGACTAGGGTAATGAGGAATCATGATGTGAAAAAAGATTTTGATCATTATAAATACAATATAGATTTGCTGAAGTAAGGTTAGAAAAGATCCTAATTTCATACACAATCGTTAATTTGAAATAGATTTTTGATTAGAAAAGAAAATTGTGCCACTAAAATAGATTAGAGAAAGAGACACAATCAACAGTATATTTTTACCATCTAATAGATTAAAAGATGTAACACATTGACTATAAATTTTCAAAATCAAGGACAGGACTTACGATATCATTTTAGCAATGATTTTGAAAACCAAATTCAATAAAAAATAAAGTAAAATAAACCAAACAAAAACTAAAAGTAAAGAAAAAAGAAGAAAAGAAAACAAAGAGCAAAAAGAAAAGCAAATAAAAGAAATAAAAAAGAACAAAAGCAAAAGAAAGAAAGTAAAAGATCAAGTTTATGCATTTATGTCAATCACACCCAATCTGTTCCTTAAAGAGCTGAAAGGGTCGAAGGCCAGTGGTTTAGTAAAGATGTCAGCCAGTTAATTTTCAGTTGTCACATGGTGTAAATATATGTCTCCCTTAGTCACATGATCTCTAATAAAGTGATGCCTAATGTCAATGTCCTCAATCCTTGAATATTTGATAGGATTCTTAGAGATGCATATGGCCCTAGTGTTATCATAAAAGATTGTGATGGTGCCTACAGGTAATCCTGAATCCAATACCTGTTATTTCAACCAAAGGACTTGGGCCACACAACTTCCAAGAGCAATGTACTCAGCTTCAGCAGTGGAAAGTGCAACAAAGTTTTGCTTTCTACTAAACCAAGAGACCAAAGATTGTCCTATGAATTGACAAGTTACTGGAGTGCTTTTTCTATCCACCTTGCATCCTTCAAAATCAGAATCAGAAAATCCAATAATCTCAAAAGAAGTGTTGTGCCTTGGATACCAAATCCCTAAGCTTTCGGTCCCTAAAAGGTATCTAAAAATTCTCTTAACTGCAGTTAGGTGGGATTCCTTGGGGTCATCTTGAAACCTAGTACAAAAGAAAACACTAAACATAATATCAGGTCGGCCAGCAGTCAGGTAAAGTAAGGATCCAATCATACCTTTGTACTTCTTCTGATCAAAAGACTTACCACTTGGGTCCTTATCCAACGAAACACTAGAAGTCTTGAGAGTATTAATTGGCTTAGCTTTATCTATCTCATACTTCTTCAAAATACCCTTAATGTATTTTATTTGATTTAGAAAGATTCCATCATCCAATGTTTTATGCTAAACCCCAAAACGTAGAACAACTCTCCCATCATACTCATCTCAAACTCTCTACTCATTGTTCTAGAGAACTCATCACAAAGTTTCTTATCTGAAGATCCAAAAAGTATATCATCCACATAAATCTGAATAATGAGCAAATCATCTCCAACTTTTCTAAGAAAATGGGTGGTGTTTACGCTCCCCTTAACAAACTCCCTTTCTAGTAAGAATGTGTTAAGCCTCTCATACAAGCTCTTGGTGCCTACTTTAACCCATACAAAGCCTTTTTTAATTTAAAAATATGATTTGGAAATTGGGAACTCTCAAAACCTGGGGGTTGTTCTATAAACACATCATCTTTTATTTCCCCATTTAAAAAGGCACTCTTGACATCCATAACAATCACAAAACCATAGACTTTTCCTCCCAAGCTGGAAGTGCTAATGGGTCCATACAAATCCATGTGACGGACTTCTAAAGGTCTAGAGGTGCTAATGTCCTTAATGGGGTGAAAAGTGGAGTGGACTTGCTTTGTTAGTTGGCAGGCATCAAAAAGGTAGTCTTTTGAAAATTTGAGTTTGGGAACACCTCTAACTAGGTCTTTTTGGGTTACTTTCCTATGGTTTTTCATTCTTGTATGACAAAATCTCCAGTGCCATAACCATGAATCATCAACAACAGTTTTTAAGCAAAATGATGCAGCGCATTCTATGTTATTTAAATCAAGCATGCACACGTTGTTGATCCTCTTTCCCCGCAAAATAGTGTTGTTACTTAAACTTACAATGCATGATTTTGTAAAGAATTGTATGATGAAGCCCTTGTCACAGAGTTGACTAAGCTGAACAGGTTGTACTTTAATCCATCTACAAGAAAAATATTTTCTATCATAAGGTTCTTGGAATTACCAATTATACCTGAGCCTACCACCTTCCTGGTGGTGTTGTCTCCAAGAGTAACCTTGCCTCCAGTCCTGGACACTAGCGAAACAAATTGATTGGTATCACCAGTTATGTGTCGAGAGCATCCGTTGTCCAGGTACCACATACTCTCACGAGGCCTTTTGTGAGAGCCCACCTACAAAATCATCAAATGTCAGATATATGAACCCAAACAGGTTTGGGTCCCTTCTTATGAAAATTAGAATGCAATGCATGTGTGGTATAATATGAATCATGCACATTGGGTCTCCACACCCAATGTGTACTATAGTGAACAGTGCAAGTGTGTGAGATGTGTCCTAGCATGCCACATGAAAAGCATCTAACACCTAGAAAAGGATTTCTTAAATGGTTTGAGTTATAATGCCTCTTCCTAGATTTTAGCTTTTGATCAAGTGTTGGTGTCATCCGATTTTTCTTAAGTGAATCCAGTTCATCTTTAATCCTCAAGTTTGTACTTTTTAATACATCATTCTCAACCCTCCAATTTTTCTCCACTTCTTTAGATTTCTTAAAATCAGATTCAAGTGAGGTGTGTGAAGTTTTTAGTGAATCATGCTTTTCAATTAATTCACAATACTTTTTATTTAACTCATCAAATTCATCAAGTAGAGCCATATGATTTGAATCAATTGTTGAGTGATCTTTAGTCAAAATTCCATGCTTTTTTATAAATTCAAAAATTCCAATTTCAAGCTAGCATGTGATTTCTTAAGTTTTCTATATGATGCATGAATTTTTTCAGAAACTTCAAGGAGTTGATCGTAGGAAAGTTCACATACCTCTTCTTGATCAAGATGATCATTTGCCATTAAGCACAAGTTTGTTGTTTCATCTTCTGGTTCAGTCTCCGATGAATCAGATCCAGAATCCGCCCAAAATACCTTTTGAAGCCTCTTTTTGTCCTTTCTAAACTTTGAGTTCTCCTCACTCTTTTCCTTGCTTGTTTGAGTCTTAAGTGTAAGACAATCAGCTTTCATATGTCCGGGCTTCCAACATTCATAACAAACCACATCAGAAGATCCTTTTGAATATTTGTTATCCTTACCTTTTCCCCAATTTTGATGATGCTTTTGCTTCTTCCTTTGAAAGCTTTTGAATTGCCTTGTGATTAAGGCAAAGTCATCGCTTTCAGTCACGGAAGAGTCAGGGTCCAATTTGTTGGCCTTCAGTGCCACTGTTTTCTCCTTTCTTTTCTCATCTGCATCAAGATTTCTTTGATTCACCCCTTGCTCGTAAGCAATGAGTGAGCCAAGTAAGTTATCAATCGAATATGTGTTTAAATCCTTAGATTCAGTGATTGCAGTGATTTTAACATTAAAAGATGAAGGCGAGCATCTCAAAATCTTGTTTACTTTTTCATAATTTGAAATTTCTCTTCCTAAGGCATGCAAAGAAGTTACAATTTGAGTAAATCTTGTATACATATCAGAAATTGATTCAGAAGGTTTCATATGAAAAAGTTCGTAGTCATGCAAGAGAATATTCAAACGAGATTGTTTCACTTCATTGGTTCCTTCATAAGTAATGCATAACCTATCCCAAATTTCTTTACCAGTAGAGAAAGTAGAGATACGCATGTAATCCTCAAATTTTAAAGCACAGAAAAAATAATTCAAACACTTCACATTTAATTGAGCTAAATCTCTTTCAACAAAAGTCCATTTAGTAAAAGCCACTTCAGTTTTAATTCCATTAATTTTACAAGAAGGTGGAGAATATCCTTCTTTAATAAGCATCCACATGCGATAGTCAGTTGATTGAAGAAAAGTAGACATGCGAGTTTTCCAAAATCAAAAGCAAGGTTGTCAAACAAAGGAGGTCGTGTAATAGAATATCCTTCAGTTGTATTACGATTCCCAAAGTTAGCCATGGATCACAATTCAAAAAGTTTTCAATCTCAGTTTTTATGAATCCCGCTGTGATACCACTTGAAAGTTGTTAGAGATGTTAGGCCCTTAGGAACCTCTCTCTCTCTCTCTCTCTCCTTTAGGTTTTCTCAGGTCAAGATAGCAGCCAAGGATGTTAAAAAATGTTGAACAATAGATCTTAAATAGAATAGCTTCAAAGGAGCTCAAAAATTGCAAGTTGTCGACCTTATCATCCAGGACGATAATAATTTCGTCCCGTATAATCAGTTCAAATCATAGATGATCGGCCAGAACACTGCTCTGAAAATGAACTAGATGATTGAAAATTGACTTGATCATCCCAGCCGATCTCACGATCGTCCCGGACGATCATTTCAAATTAGAGGAAAATCGTCGAGAGGATCACTCTGAATTCGAGCTATCCTATCCTGATCGGCCAGAATATCGCCCTGAATTTGTGCTGGCCGATATTTATCATCTAAAAGCAACTAAAGGTTTTTGAATATATCATCCCGGCAGATCTTGTAATTGTCTAGGACGATGTGATCGTATCAATTCATCCATAATTACTTCCTTGACTGTCAGATCATTTTAGGCATAATTGTGCCATATCATCTAGGCCGATCCAAGACCGTCCTGGCCGATTTCCAAAAATACAGAATATCTAAATTGATCATGGCGGCTATTTCTTTATGTTTTGAGCCTATCGTTTGGGCCGATCGGCTAATAACGGCTGTCTTAATTAAGAAATCCTGATTAGAGTTTCTATTTAGAACTCGATCGTCCGGGATGATGTGAATACAAATAGAAATTCTAAATCTCTCAAGTGTGTGTGTGTGTAGGGTTACTTAACATCAGTCACTTCAAAACATTTACAATTGACTCTAGAAAGGGAAAAAAGAAAATTACAGATTGACTCAACCCTAATCTACCCATTCTTGAGCTGGTTCCGATTTCCGTCCGATCTTTCAATCCTGAAAATGTCAGCAGTAAAAAGGCAGTCGAAAAGAAGCAAGAGTATTTACTAATCATCAAAACATAATCCATGAAGCTGAATTTTCAACATCTATTCCCCCAAGCATTGATTTTTTTACTTGATTTATCCAATAACACCTGAAAGTCCACCTTCCTTAATCTTCTCAAGGCCAATTTAATACCCAAATACTCAAATTCTTCTACTAGTTTAATTCCCAAAAATCTGGAAATCTGCACTTTCCGCCTCGTTTCCACCGAACTACCAAAAACCAAGGAAGATTTATGGTAGTTTATATTTTGGTCCTTCTACTTACAATAACCCTCCACAATCTATCTAACCTTCTTCATACTACTCACTTTAGCTTCCATAAAAAGCAAAATATCATCTGCAAAAAGAAGATGTGATATCTTCTGGGAATTAGAGGAAAATCTAATACCCACTTCAGCACCTCTGTTATGGAAAGCATTAGAAAGTTGTTGAGAATAAAGGATAAAAAGAAATGGTGATAGAGGGCATCCTTGATGAAAGCTACTCTTCCCCTCAATCCAATTAGAATTATAACCATTAATTAGTATAGAATACCTGGGATCTAGAATACATTCCATCACCAAGTTTACAAACCAGGTAGGGAAACCCAAATCTTCCATCATCTTCTTCAAAGTTACCCAACACATACTATCATATGCTTGCACCATATCCACTTTGATTGCTAAGAAACCATCACTAGCTTTAGAATACCTCCTGAGCCAATAGAAGATGGTCTGAGATCGATCTTCCCCTCACAAAAGTCGTCTATTCTTCAGAAATAATCCTTGGAATTGACCCCCAACATTCTATTAAGAAATAGCTTTGCTACAATTTTATAGATTGAATTGCAAAGGCTGATAGGATGGTAAGCAGTTGGAACATTAGGATTAGAAGACTTGGGAATCAAAACAACTAAGGTGTCTTTCCAATCCTTGCACACAATACTAGTGAGAAAAAACTGCTACACCGCTCTTACTACATCCTACTTAATTATGCTCCAAAATGCTTTAAAAAAGGAATAGGTCATCTCGTAATAGCCCGGGGCCTTATTGCTTCCCAGATTCAAAATAACTTCCTTTATCTCAGCTTTAGAAAGTTCATTCTCTAATAAAAGCTTGTCACTGTCTTGCAAAACCAACCACAGTCTAGGCCAACCAGAAAAATAGCAATTCCTGGATTTCCATTTATTTTGAAAGAATTTATAAAACACCTCCTCCACTTCTTTTGGATCATCAGTCAATACCCCATTAGAACCCTTTACTTGAGAAATCCAGTTGACATTCCTCCTTGAATTGGCAAAAGAATGGAAGAACTTGGTATTAGTATCACCCTCTTTAATCCACATAGCCTTTGCTCTTTGCTTCCACCAAGTATTCAAGTTATGAAGTATGACATTAAGTTCTTTGACTTTAGCTTTAAGTAACCATAACTTGTCTTCACTCAACCAACCTTCTTTAGCTTCTTCTTCTTGTAAATGAATAATTTTAGCTTTCAATTTATCTTTCTCCATAAAGAAATCTTTCAATCTAGCCTTGCTCCAATAAAACAAATCCTTCAAAGTTCTTTTGCATTTTATATTAAGCACTTCCATGTCATCCCCCATAAAGGGCCTCCTCCACCTACTAGAGAATATATTCTGCAGTCTTAAAAGACAACCAAGTATCTTCAAACTTAATGCATCATCTTCCTCTAAAAACTGAATCATAAATCTTCAATACAATCGGACTATGATCTGAAGCCACTCTGGCTAGGTGTCTTACCAAAGTAATTTGGATTTTGTTGATGGCCAAGGTGTTTAAAATACACCTATCAAGTCTTTCAAGAATTCATCCCCCGCCACTTTTGTTGTTGCACCAAGTGAGTCTTTGACCAATAAACCCAACTTTATGATAGTCATTATCATTCATAAACTTCACCATATCCAAGGAGCCTTGTGAAAAATTAAATCTTCTACCACCCTTTTTGTCTTCTTGAGCCAAAATATAATTAAAATACCCTCCAAAAATAGGAGGAATTTTTCTATGGGAAACCTCCTGAACATACTCCCAAAGAAATCTTCTCTTAAGAGCCTCCTTGCTAGCATAAACTGTGGAAATCATCCACACCCCTCTATTGAAGACATTAAGTTCACCAATAACACATTGATCTAAAGTCTTTAAAACTGAAAAAGAATCCATATCGGATCTCCATAAAACCATAATTCCACCAAACAGCCCTTCTGAGGGAAGAAGAAAATAATCCCAACCAAGACCCATCTTCCTTACAAAAGAGTCTCTATCTAGAGAAGTGATTTTAGTTTCAATCAACCCTACAAAGAACACCTTATAGTCTTTTATAATTTCCTTCAAATAAAGAGAGGCCTCCCTCTTTTTGGCCCCTCTACAATTCCAGAATACTATTGATTCTATTAAAAAGGTTTGGGGGAAGAGCCACCAACTCTTTTCTAATTACCTCCATCCAGAAATCTGCCTCTAGAATTGCTCTTAATAGGATCAAAAGCCTTGAGCTCTTTTGCAAGCTTGAATTTCACCAATTCCCCATTTAAAACAACCTCCTTCTCATTTCCCACAACACACAGTCTCTCCTCACAGCCCTTCAAACCTCCACCTCCTTCTGAATTCTCAACTACAAGAGGAGCCATTACACTGTTATTTTCATCACAAAAAATAGTAATAGAATTTTTACATACATCTCCAATTCCATCATCTTCCACCCCATTAAACACATCAAACTTATTCATATTTACTGAAATAAATGGAATATCAACACCAAAAAACATACCATCATTAATAACTGCATCCTCAGCAGAAGCAACGTTCTTCACAGCAACATCATTCATACTAGCAGAATTACTTCCAAAATTAATCACCTCCTCTTGTCCAGGTATTTCCCCTTCCTCCAAGTGATTTACTTCAGCAGCTGTTTCCACTTTATCATTATCATCGACACTATGAGTTTCTTTTCCAGCAGCACCATCATTAATTCCCTTCATTCTCTTCCACTGTTTTTTAACAAAATTCAGCTTATCTTTCTGCACAACCGGTCTTCTATTAATTTTCCTTGTAACCATGATCCAAGGTCCATAAGAGGTATCAATAACCTCCTTATGAACCTTTTCCACCTTCTTAACATGCCTTGACTCCCCTCCATCCACATTCTTATCAGAAGTTCCATAATTCTTTACCTTGCAATTTGATTTTAGATGTCCCACCATCCCATATTCATAACAAAAAGTAGAGATTTTATCATACTCAAATCTTTGAAAGAACCTTACAGAGATACTTTCAACCCATACCCCTAAAGGAAGACATTGATCCAACTTAACTCTCACACAAACACTGGTGAATTCTCTTTTCCCCCACTGAAACATATTACCATCCATCATCATAGGCTTGCCAACCAATGAAGCAATTCTAGCAACATTCACTTCATCCCAACTTTGCAAAGGTAAGTGAGGCATTCTAATCCAAATAGGTGAGGTTAAACCTTTCAAAGAAAGAGTAGAAAATTTTTTAAATTGTTGTACCTGTTAACAAAGATATTCATTTCAGAAGATGCCATCGGATCACAAGAATTGTGATCAGAAAACCTTCTGACCAACCGTATGGATAAAAACCCTTCATCTTCAACAATAGATTTTCCCTTACCTTCAACAAATAAAACTTTCGTTGACATATCCATGATGTTCTCTTTGATCAGCAAAGGCCCATTCAAACATTTGGAAGCAGGATTCGCTACCTTCAGATTTTTACCAGACTTCTTACGATTAATTCTACCAAGATCTTGACACAAAGATCCTATACCAGCAATACTACTTGTCGTCGCAACCGCAAATGGCCGGCGGCCATCCACCACCATCAACTTGACAAATCCTTATTGAAAGGATTGAAAACTGGGAATCAAGAATTCAAAAAAAAAATTGAATTTTCTCTCTCTAAAAATCGAGGACCTATTAGCTAGCTAAGAGTGAGAAAATTCATTCTACCGCTTTCTCAAATATCTACAATGTTAACTCATTGATTCTTACAAATTTTTTAATTCAATCATATGGAGAATTTATCATATTCAAGCTTTGATTAAAAAAACATTTTTTTGTTTTGATTCTTATCATTTTCATATTTTATTTTTTTTCTTTTAAGTTGATTTTTCATGTGTTTGGGCCTTCTCTGATCATCTCTATCCATTCTCTAATTTTAAACTTTTTCTCACATCATCTCGGATAATATTTATATCGTCTGGACGATCTGTTCAATTCACTCTTTGAATTCCATCTGATGGCTATTTTGACTCTTCTACTTCTGATAGTCCTGGATAATCCATTATCATCCTAGACGATCTGATCATCTTCAATTTCAATTATTTGTGATCATCCTAGATGATCCTCCTCGCCCTGGATGATCTTCACAATCTCTGCTCAATTATTGGTGATTATCCTGGACAATACACCTGTTCGTCCTAAATAATCCACGTGGAAAAATTGGGCACTCAACATTAATTTGGTCGGTACGATCTATTATTGTGAATCATCCTGGATGATTCACCTAGTCGTCCAGGACGATATGCTTTTCAATAGTCATCTTGAATGTCTTCTCAGGATGATCGCCTATATCTTATCATCCTGGACGATATCTGATCATCTGGATGATTTCACGATCGACCTGGACGATCGAGATGATTCCTTAAAAATTAAGGCTTTCCACCATTTTTCTCAAACAATCCTTCTCAAATCCTCTTTTCTCTTACTCTTGTGCTCTGTTTTACTGAGTATAGCCGGTGACAAGCGATCTCGCCACCCTTCTAGCCACCCTTCTAGGAGTTCCTCAAGGGAGAATCTGGACCCTCGCTTCACTAAGGAGGATGATCAAGCTGCCTATCAAAGGTTCAAATAATTGAGATTAATGTATCCCAGACTGTCCATCCACACATTTTTTCCTACTCTATCCTAGATCTGATTGCAGACACTTCCTTGACCTTCTTTCTTACTCTCTCTATCCCCTTGAATTCCAAACTTCTTTTTGAATTTTTTTTCTAGCCTCCACATTAATTCTTCTTTCACTACTCTCAGGTCCTATGTGAATCGACGTCCTGTTAAAATCACATATCAGGACTGTGAAGAACTTATACAACTTTCTACCACAGGGGACAAACTCCATACACTGTGTTCTGATCCTGATTACGACCGTGCTCCGACCAACCACTTTCTTAGAAATATTAATGCTTACTTTAACGTTGGAGAGTATAGCACCTTACTCAAAGATGCTAGGATAATCCAGTATGTCCTTCACACCTCAATTCCTCCAAAATGGGTGATCGCATTCATATCACTCCTCTTCTTTTGATCACCACTTTTTATATTTTAGCTCACCGATAATTCAATGCTACTGATTTGATTTTTTGCTACATTGAGCATCTGACAACTATTTGAGATCCAGGACATAGGAGGAAGCCCAATCTTGCTCTAGGACATATCATTGCTTATATAATAGAATCAAAATATAACCTCCAATACCCCACAAAATTTTTAGCCTGCCTTCTACTCAAACAACTCTTTCCACATTCTTCACAGTATTCATCTCTATCCAAGGCACGAGGAAGCCAAGGGAGCTGAGGAGGAGGCAGCTCCTGCACATGCTCCTGCACCTACTATGCTCCTTTAGCACTCTCAGTTGGATCAATTGGTGAAGCGATTCGACCAGTGGGAGACTCATTTTGAGACCTTCATTGTTGCACAGGAGCAGTAACATGCGATGGACATTGCTCGCTTCGACTCTTACGTAGCTCACCAGCAGCACCAGCACAACTAGGATATGGCCTAGCTTGGGGAGCAGTTTGCGACTCTTTCCCGTTACTTTTTGCCACATCCACCACCACCACCGCCTCCTTCAGATGATTAGGTGCCATCTATCTTTTAGATTGCTTATTTTTGTGTGATATTATTTTACTCCTGTTTAGTAGTTTGTGTTGTTTTTATTTTTCCCTTCTCTTTTTTTTTATGTTAAAAGGGGGAGTAGTTGTACTAGTTTGTATTGTTCTAGTCAATTTTTTTATGTTTTTATGATGGATAGTTGAACTATTTAAACTGTGGTTATTTCTTTACCTGCTTTCATTAAAATTGCTTTGAACTGCTTTAATTACTTTAAGTTTTCCATCATCAAAAAGAGGGACTTTGTCATAAATTTACTTTCAGGGTGAAATCACTAAATGACAAGAGGGGGGGTGAATTGTGAAAAACTTTTTCTCAATAAAAAGTAACCCTAAACAAGAGTTCTAATTTTTTTGTTATTTTTAAAATTTGACAACAAAACATAAAAAAAATTTCTTTCACAAATTTCACCACGCAATAATTATGAAAAATTAAGTGCAACTAAAAGTAAATGAAGATAAGGAAAAAACACACCAAGATTTTTATAGTGGTTTGATCAAATAATGACCTACGTCCACTCCCCGGAGTCCTCCACTCTGGGATTTTCACTACAAGCAATAGCTCTCCTTTAGCCCCCCTTGGCAAGGCAAAGAAGTCTTTACAATACTCCCTTTCACCAACTCGGAGTGGCGGAGTGTCAAACTCTATTTTCACCCTCATGGCGACGGCAGAGAACCTTCTCCTTTTTCTCCCTCCTAGAGAAGGCAGAGTACCTTGAGGTCATGGATGTAGAAGAGCATTTCCTTTGGAGATCCTCTCACAAATTCTTCTAGGGCCACAGGAGGAACAAGATGCAGCAAGTTTGGAGCAACCGTGTGATCTCCCTCACACCTCTTCTCCCTCACAACGCTCACCTTCACCTTCCTCTCTAAAAACCCTAAAGAACTTCTCAAGAGCTCTCTCCCCCTTGGAATCCCTCTCTAACCCCGTTCTTCCTCTCTGTAATTCTTATTGAAAAAAGATGAGATTAACTCCTAAAACAGGCTCCAAAATCTCTCTGATTTCAAAAGTAGTCGTTACTGTTCGTATAGTATGATTCCACATCGTACAGTACGATCTTCATAAACAGACTTCGTCTTGGTACGAAGATGTACGAACAGTTAAAAAACAATTCGCACTGTACGATAAAATATAGTACAGTACGATCAACAAAATACTATTCATACAGGACGATGGTCTGGACGATCAGATGTCGTCTCTGTTCATCGTATGGTACGATTACTTTCGTATAGTATGATGAGACAAAACCAAGAGATCATCCAGGATGATATCCGAGATGATCACACTTAGTCTCTGTTCATCGTATGGTACGATCTTATTCGTACAGTACGATGTTCAAAATATAATTAGGCCTGGATTTCATGCACTAATCACAGGTTAATTTAAGTAAGTATTTAAAATAAATCATACAGTACGAAAATGTTCGTACAATAAGAACGGTGCAAAATCATTTACTTAAACTAAACTACGGCTAGGGTTTTAGATCTGAACATATCGTACAGTACGAATATATT
>NW_021319501.1:15754-37621 GCF_001605985.2 Dendrobium catenatum | reverse complement strand
TTCTGGTGGCTTATGGGCGGGGTATCTTGGTTGCTTACTGCCTGTTTGCCTATTTCTTGTTGCTGGGGTCTCCCCGGCTGGCTTTTAGTTTATCTGGTGGTGGTTTCAGTTGCTGTGATTCTGTCGTTTGTAGTCTGTTGTGGTTCGGTAATCTGCTGTTTGTAGCTGTTCTTCTCTTGGAATTTGGTTTCCCGGGGAGTTGGCTTTCCCTTCCTACTTTTATTTTGTTTTTTTGTTTTTCCTTCTTGCTTATTCCCTTTCCTAGTATCTTTGCAGGCCTCTTTTGCAGGTTTTTGGAGCTCCGCGCTCGTTTTGTGCAGGATATTCGTTCATGTTGGCATGTCCTTCAGGTTTTTGGAGCTCCGCGCTCGTTTTGGGAAGGTTTGCATGCTGTTCGGAGGGCTTTGCTGAATGTGTATTCTTTTTCCCTTTGCTTTTTATTTCTTAGAATGTTACTAGATATTATTGTAATTTTGATTAGTAGGGAACTCCGGCTCTTAGGCTTCTTTTTTATTGTGTTTGTAGCTCCTTGGAGCAGTAGCGAGCTAGAGGTCCCTTTAAGGACTGTGTAATTTTTCCTTTAATTAACGCGTAAGCCCGTAGGTGGGTTTTTACTAAAAAAAAAAAAAAAAAAAAAAAAAAAAAAAAAAAAAAAAAAAAAAAGGATACCTTGCAATTGCAAGTTGACTTAATTTGGATTTGTAAAGAGCTTGTTCATTGTCCTTCATTCAAAAACTTTAGGATATGTCATCGAATGGAAATATACACATAAATGAACAAAAAGAGAGAAAATAGTGAAGAGTTATTAGGGGATAATACTATTCCTTCATTCACATATTTAATAAATTATTGCTCTATATTTTCCAAAAGAAATAGAGAATATTTTAAAATAATCTATCTAATTTTTCATATCACGTAGTTATTTTAGCATAAAGATATTTAGAAAATTATTTTCATAGAAGTAAAATCATAAAAGGAAATCTTGCCTTTGTCATAACTTAAAATTTTTTTAGCACAAACAGAAAGGCATTTTTGAACCATGAGCCTTTTTATTTAATTAACACATAAGCCCATCATGAGTTTTGTCAAAAAAAAAAAAAAAAGAATAGGGAAAGATATTTACCTAATAATTTTCATATTGATTAAATAATTAAAAAAATGGCTTTGTCATATCTTACAAATTATCTAGCACAAAGTAAAAGGGCTTTTATTTGAAACATTTTATAATTTATAAATAATTTCACATATAATGAGAAATCATTGCAATATGCATACAAATTCTCATATGAGAAAGATGTTTAAGAGCCAACTTCTTTTTCTTTTAAAATTTCAAATTTAGAAACCTCTCTTTTACAATTTTAAATAATTCTTTATACTCATAATATCTTAAGGAAAGAATAAAATTATTATTTAGACTTTCTATTTAGTACAAGAATTGAGATTCAATGCCCCACTCAAATTACTATTCTTCTACTCTCTCCTCCTCAGGAAAACATCTTCTAGTTGGCATACAACTTACTTAAAGTCCCAACAACTATGATATTATGATTTTTTCCTTAGACGAATGAGTCACTCTCCCACTCTTTCAACTGCATATATAAGGATTGACTTCCATATTCACCTACACGTTAGCACCCACTATTACAAATAATTTCCATAACCTACTTCATATCGACCATACTCCCTAAATCCTTACATGCTTTAGTTTTAAGCTTCAAATTCTTGGCACCTTTGTTCACTACTTTGTCATGTTATAACTTGCTTCCATCATCTTTTCACTTCAACGTAGTACACTTTACCTTCATGCTTAAAACTTTCTTTTATCACCCTGTGTGCTTCTTGTTACTCCCTTTGCCATGTACAAAAGGCCTCCTTTAAATGCCATTCAAATTCATCAATATGCTTGCACCAATACATGCACTACCATTGTGCTCTACCTAAGCTCCAAGCTCATTTCTCTTAGTTAATTAAGTGCATAAACTATCACCTTTTTCTTATGCAGGAGTGCTAAGATACCATGCCGTTTCCAATCATGTACAACCACTCCATTTATGGTCAATACATCCCTAAGTTCAAGAAAATATAAGAAATATTATCTAGCGGGTTAGCAATTTTTTGTTTGATAAATTATTGATAGAATTTATGAAAAATTTCCATCAATAACTTTCTAGTGATTTTTCTAACAGAAATTAAGTTGAATATATTTAGTGAAATTTCAAGTGAGCAGTTTTGCAGGAAAGCTCATTGTTAAACTAAAGTAGTTTTATCAACATGAGAAACCTTTTTCGTTGAAAGCTCTAGGGTTTCTTCCTACCACCTCTCTTTCAACTCTTCTCCCTTTTGTCTCTCTAGAACGCGCTTGGGCCTTGAAAGCATAGGAATCTCGCATGCCCATCTCAGGAAAGTTTCTCTTAGCCCTTTCTCTAGTTGACATTTAATTTTATTGGCCTTTGGCCTGCTAGATCTTGTTATTTTCATTAAAATAGTTCTTTTTGCTATTTTTTTTCATCTTTATCAATTTTTATTTAATCATTGGTTGTAAAGTCAGTAAGATTTCCTACCCTGGATTTTATGCCTGGAAAAAAATTTTCATTCTTTTAAATATGCATTATCGGGTGATTTCCCTTCTTTATTCTTCTTGGTTCTTAGAGCAGCTACCCATTGTGATTTGAAGGCTCTATGGATATCTAAGAAAGAAATTAAAGCTTTAGCTATCCCGTTCGAATATGTGATGGTTGGAAAGTTCACTACCAATAAACCTAAGATTGAACTTATTTAGAATTTTTTCTTTAAACTAAAGCTCATTGGGGAGTTCTCGGTTATGCTTATGGACCCTTCTAAGGACTTCTGTAATCGTTTAATTTAATTATATCAACGCGTAGGCCCCTACTGTGGGTTTAATCAAAAAAAAAAAAAAAGCTCATTGGGGAGTTCTCGGTTATATGCTTATGGACCCTTGATATATTTAAATTAGGTTTTCAAATGATCATGATTATAGTCGGGTGATTGGCCATAGATTTTACCTATGTCTATAAGTGCTATATAAAACTTATCAAATGGAGTCATTCTTTTGATATTTGTGTGGAATCTTTTATTATTTTGATTTGGGCTTCATTCTCTGATTTGATACCTCATATATTTTCTTGTCATATTCTTCATAGTTTGGGTTCTTTATTTTAAAGACTTTTACAAACAGACAATGCTTCAGCTAACGGCACACGACCTTTTATTGCAATGGTTTTAGTTGAGCTTGATATAATGAAGCAACTTATCTCTATAGTGTATGGATTGAATAAAAAAATATTTGGTTAAATGCAAAAAGTTTTCTAGGTGGAAATGGGGACAAGGGGCGGAACGACCTCTCGATCTACTTACTTACTACAGCCCAGGACGGGCGTCGTCGTCTAGGCGTTCCCTGTTACTCTGATCTCCCCTACGCCTAGGACGTTGTCTGGGCCAAGAGCCATAGTTAGTTGCTGTTTCTCCATTTGGTTTTTTTCTCGTTGTTGATACCGGCAAGACCCAGCCAGATGATGATGTCTGCTGGTTGGTAGTGAGAGGACTCTTAGTACCAAGGGGCGCGCGCTGATGAAAAAACAATAATTTTCTTTAGTTTCTTGCTCTCCTTAATTTTTTGATGACTGTAAGAATTTAGGCCATGGGAAGAATTCCTCAACTAAAGAAAAATAGGCTTTTTTACAAAATGTTCTCATGCCATTGCTAAACTAGATAGTCATGTTGCACTAGTGTTGTTGCTGAATTTGTTAATGATCTTCTATTGGATGTCAATAAGAATCCATATTTGATTATCCATGGAATTGTTCCTTCTAATAACGTTAACTCCATAAACTATTTAGGGATTGTTGTTCCTTCTTTTCCAATTATTCATACACCTTGGTTGTTTTAGATGCCCAAAAATATAATCTAATTGATCTTATGGGTTGGGAAGTTCAGCTCTTAAATGGTTTGGAAGTGTCCAATATTATGCCTATAATTTCTATTAATAACTCTCCTATTTTTATGGAGTGAATCCAAATAAGGTTGAGGTGGTCAAACCATTGGATATTCAATCTGATAAGGATCTTGATGACCATTCTAATAGAATGAACCACGCTAGTTTGTTTGCCTCTAATTGGGAAGAGGGTGAAATAAATTTTGTTGATGACGAATGTATATTCAGGATACGGGAGACTTGAATGTTGTACATTTTTTAAAAGAAGATTTTTCATTGTTTACTAATAAAAAAGGGAAAAAATAAGAAAGCTCTCAATTCTACTCATTATTATGCAAGAGTTACTATATCAACTGCTCATTCTAAATTAATTCAATTATTAGGCTAATTTTATGGAATATTAGTGGTGTAATGAAATCTAACACTAATTATTGTATTCAAACCTTTGCACAATTCACAATATTTTTTTTCTTGGCCCTTTTGGAACTTTTAATTGATGCATCTAAGATTGTTACTTATCAAAAGCAATTGGGTTTTGACTTTTGTTATACTAATACTAATGGTAAAATCTAGATTTTTTGAAAAAATATTATTAATTTATCTATTATTGGTGATTTTAATCTAGTGCTACATTCTAATTTATCTTTGTATAATTTCTCTATAATGAGATCATTTGTTTATGATAGTTGTTCTAAATTTGGTAAAATTGAATTATAGAAGAATCTTCTGGATTTTAATAATAATTATCAAGGTCCATGGTTTTTTGGTGAGGGTTTTAATATTATTTCTAATGCTATAGATTAGTAGGGAGGGTCTCCTCCCAATATATTATCTATGGATGATTTTAATAATTCTATGCTTGATTTTGGTCTAACTGATATAGGTTTTTCTGGATCTTCTTATACTTGGTCTAATTATAATATTTGAGAAAGGCTTGATAGAATCCTTTTTAATAATTAATGAATCTCCCTTGTTCTATTTTCTTCATGGAACCCCATAGTAGTACTACCTCTCATCATGTTATTCTATTATCTAAAATTCAGTATTATCATAGTAATGGTTTTTACCGTTTTAGATTTCAAAATATGTGCATGGCTTCATTGTATTGATTATTTTTATGTGGTCAAGGAGAATTGGTTAGTTTCTTTAACTTATTTTCATAGAAATAATGATATGGTCCATCTAGCCTTAAAATTGAAAAGACACAAGTAGCTAGATCATTAGATGGTGGAATATGAATAGATTTGACAATATTTGTTATATTATTTTAAAAGTAGAAGTGGTTATTAACCTTGAAAATATTTTATCACCAACCCTTCTCAAAATAATTGGAATCAATTATGTAATACTAAGACTAAGCTTATTAACTTGCAAAACTATAAGGAAACCTTTTGGAGGAAAAAAGTTGCATATAAATATGTTTTTGAAGGTGAGAGAAACACTAATTTTTTTTTAATTTTTTTCTAGATAGGAGGAGAAACAAAACTTTTATTAATAAAATTAAATTGATAAATGGGAACTGGGGTGAGGGCTAAAATAAGATTGGTGAGTACATCATCCATTTACTTTTTTTCTTAGTTACTTGGGTCTGGGAAGGATGCTAAGCCTATTTCTTTACTAATTTCATTTCCTCCTGAATTTCCAAAGATGATAATGATTTTCTTACCAAATTTCCTAATGAGATTGATATTTTTACATCCCTGATGGATATGAATATAGATTTTGTTGCTCGGCAATTGGACTCACTACTTTGTTCTTTCAAAAATGTTGACACATCATCCAATAAGATCTTACTAAAGTACTTAAACCATCTCAAACCTTTTAATTTTACCTATAGATGCAAAAGCTAGTTGGCAACATTTTGTTTTCTATTTTCATTTTTTCTTTTTTGTTTTCTATTTTTTATTTTCATTTTTCTTTATTTTTTATCATTGAAGATTATTGTTATTTTTTGTTGCCTTTTTTTATATCCAATTTTCACATTAGTTCCAATCATTACAAAAAAATTATAATAAACAAAATGAAGCTAATAATTTTTCTATGTTTTTCATAATAAATATAATAATTTTTCTAAAAAGAGTTCACTATATTGAAATTATAAATTTTGCATTCTCAAAATGCATGCATTATGAATTAAAGAAACTATGAAACCCATTAATTTTCTATAACACTTTTGTCATACCCTAGCCATGCCATCTCTAGTGATTCTAGATTTTTTAACATCCTTATTTTCTTATCCTCTTTTCCACTTTGTTCCTGGGGCCCTTCTTAGGCCTTATTTTTTATGGCAACCCCATTGTCAAATTAACCGTGGGGTTCCTCAATTCTGGCTCCTATTAAACAATAAGGTTTTTTTAGCCTGGAAGATGAAGGTAAAAATTTTCATTCTAGATGCTTCAAAGATGTGATTTCTAGAGTGTTACGCACAGATGAAACTCTCTCCCCCTTGGCTCCTTTGATTTCTAAAGGTGTGTTATCCTTCTTAATTTTTTTTGATGAGGTTCTTAAGCTTGCAACACCATTAAAATTTATATTAGTTGGAAAGTTCTCAATGCACTGACTTAACTTGGACTATTCAAAATTAATTTACCAATCTAAAAAGTTCGGTGTTTATTCCATTGGTTTGTTGTATCCCGATAATGTTGCCATTCAACTATCGAATGATTTGGATTATAGTAGGGTTTTTTTGAGAAGATCTTACTACACTAATAATTGTCAAATCTTCCTACTTAAATAGACACTATTTTTTAATATTAGGGAGGAATCGCCGATCATTTAAATTTGGATTTTTTTTCCCAATCTTTGTTTGCATTTCTTTAACAGTCAATTTTTTTATATTATTGGGTCTATTTTTGGTAGTCCACTTTAGACTGACGAAGCTATAACCTCTTGGACTCAGCCTTCGGTTGCTAGGGTTTTATTGGAGGAGATATTACAAAAACGCATGCTAAAGAAATTTGGTTAGGGTTTAAAAATCTTGGTTACCTACAAATGATTGTGATTGAAAAAGTTCATAATTTCTATACTCATTGCAAGGTTCAAAAGTATGTCGTAAGTGAATGTTTTATTTTGCATCGTACGTTAAGGAGACCATGTCCTCCTTCTGTGATGGATGTTGGATCTATACCTATAGAACAGTTTCCTAGTGTGAATGGGAATGAATTGATCCAAATGGATCTAGTGGTGGTGACATCCAAAAATGAATAAAGGGGGAAGAGGAGTCTATGGTTTTGATGCAACCTCATAAATCTAATGATATGTGGGTTGATAACAATCTGTCTCATGTATATTTTCCATATAATGAGAATGTGAATAATTATGGTGAAGAACAGGGGGACCTAGAATTATTTGTTTCAATTAATTTAAATATAGAAATGGTTGACAGTGGAAATCATCAATAATAAAAAAATCCTTCTCTTCTTCTTTTTTATAGCAAAGAATGGTAGAATGATGATGTTTTGATGAATGTTGGAACTTTGATAAAGGATTATTGTGAAGAAGGAGAGTTTATTGCTAAATCTAACACTATGCAGGGTGTTATGAACCAAAAAAATGATTATGTGAGGTTTGACTCATCATCATCATCTCATGAGGGTAGTGGATCTAAATTAAATGAGGATGATGGGTTTACTAAAGTGGGAAAATAATAAAATAAAAGCAATTAGGCTCCCATGGCCTTTACTCCTTATTATTATTATGATTATTATTATTTTATAAGTGCAAAATTGCATTAAGAGAAAAAAAGAACAAACTAATACAAGCTAATCATAAAGTGCAAATCACATATTCCTTCTTCAGCAGATCAAACAGTGAAGAAGGAATATTTGAAGTAGAAAAGGAATCAAAGCAAAAACCGTCAGCTAAAGAAAGAGTGGCATATAAATCAGCCACCTTGTTACAATTCCTAGAGGTATGTAAAAAAACCACCTTATTAAAATTAAAAAAGAATGAGTTCTTCTCGAGAATCTGGTTGTTAGTCTTGGATTCCTTCATAGAATCATGAAGGAACTTGATAACATTGTAGTTATTACCCTCAATTATTAAGCCTATACTCTCTAGCATCCAATCAGTGATGAAATCCTTAATTGAGAAGACAGCGTCCAACTCGAGCTGGTTGATGTCCTGATGGAGTTGATGTTTACCAAAGGCTAGGAGTGGTTTGCCCATACAGTCACGAACAATGCCCCCAATGCTATCCAAATTTGAATCAAGCAAAGATGCATCTACATTGATTTTAATCCAATCCGGTGGTGGGGGGTTCCATGTAGGATCAAACTCCCTAAGGAGAGAAGCATCCCAGTTAACCGGCATTGAATTCTTTTTAGTCGCAGTAAAAAGAACATTGGCTGCAATCACAGAGGTGGGAAGAATTGGACCGCCATGCTTAAAGTTGTTCCTACAGTTCCATGAATAGAAGATAGCGGTACAGTATATCTTGACGATGTCAAGACAGATGTTAGCAAGGCGTCTGAGATTTTGGAGACAATCAGCCAACGAGCTGAAAATGGGAATATTGATTCCCCAAGATCTCCACATGTGAATGATCTCAATGAGATACTTACGGTGAACCACAACATGAGCACTACTTTCAACTTCAGAGCACCCTATAGCACAAAGGTCATTATTTCCAATTCATCTATACATTAAGAACTCGTTGGTGGGTATGGAAAACTTGCCAATCTCCACCAAAAAAGTTCAATTCTCGGTCTGAGATGCATCTTCTGGAGCCAGGCTATATATCCAGAATCGTCAGAAGAAATGAGAGACTTGATGGATTCAACATAAGCCAAAGAGGAGATTGATTTCCCAAAGTGTTGATAGAGAGGTTCCATACGATCATCATCACCAGCATGGATATCACAATTTTGAATTATAAGTTGAATCAAACTGATTTCAAAATATTGCTTAAGCTCCAACATATTCAGATGCCATCATCTAGAATGAAATTTTTAAGCTTCAAGTTCTCAAGGTTGACACAATCCTCAAGTGTTGGCCACTTCTTGAAGCATTTGTCAAGTAACCAAATGTCATTCATGACATTAATACATGTATCGTTACCTATTCTCCACCTGACAATAGGCATAAGGAAAGAAGTTCCATTCAAAATGATGGATCTAGCCGCAGATTGTCCATTCTTAGACTTATCATTCCAGGTATCCGAGCCATATTTGGCTGTTAAGGATTTGTGAAGCAGAGAAGTGGGATTCTGATAAAATCTCCATGCGATTCGAGCTCTGAGAGGTCCGATTTTCTTAACAGCAGAAACCAAACCTAAACCACCAAGAGGTCTCGGTAGGCAGAGTTCATCCCATGCAACATAGTGAAGGCCTTTGGTCTCCAAGTTATGATGCCAAATGAAGTCTCTACAAATGCGGTCTAATTCATAGAGAATTATCTTAGGGATCAAAGAATGAGCTGAAATAAAGGTAGGCAAGGAGAGTAAAGAGGACTTAGCTAGTATCATCCTTCCAGCCATAGAGAGGGATTTGACACTCCACGCATTAAGTTTTTCCAAAGCGTGATCAATAACAAATTGGAAATCCTTCTTAACCAAACGCCTAAGAGCAATTTTGGTACCCAAATACTAAAATTCATCAACAATCTTGAGATCAAACTTGCTATCAATTCTCTATCTGATAACAGGTCTAACAGATTTGCTGAACAGGATTTGTGACTTGGCCTGATTGATGCTCTGTCCAGTCCAACCATAGTAGTCCCTGATCAATTTCATCATGAAACGAAGCTTATGGGAGGAAGCTTGACTGAACAATAAAACGTCATCTGCATAAAGTAGATGAGTAATACTCGATGCTCTAGGAGAGATTTGAATGCTTAAATGATGGCCCCGTTGACTGATGACACTGGAGAGGAGCTGAGAGAATAAAATAAAAAGATAAGGCGACATTGGACAGCCTTGTCTGAAGACACTCTTGGCTTCAATCCATCTAGTGTTCTTGCCATTAAGAAGAATGGATAAGCGAACGTTAGTAACACATTCTAAAATAAGGAGTGAAAAGTTTTCAGGAATACGGAACCAGATGAGAACCCGCCTTAGGGTCTCCCAGCACATGCTATCAAAGGCTTGAGCCATGTCAAGCTTAACCGCCATAAGTCCCTTCTTATGCTTTGAGAATATTCTGAATTTGTTGAAAATTTCCAAAGCCAAAAGGAAATGATCAGTCAATGATCTTCTCGGAATAAAAGCCACCTGCTCAGCCGAGATGAGCTTGGAAATACAGCATTTCATTCTGTTAACAATCATTGTAGCGTCAAATTTATAAACGGTTTGACAGAGGCTGATGGGCCAAAAATTAGATGGTCAAATCATAATTTTTGTTTTGGGAATGAGAACAACCAATGTATCTTTCCAATTGCAATTCATATGCCCAGTAGTAAGAAATTTCATGATAGCCTTCCAGGTTACGTCTTTAACTGTTTCCCAGTAGAATTTGAAAAAAGATGAGGTGCAGCCATCAAGACCTGGAGACTTATTTGAGACTTGCTGAAACACAGCAGTAGTAAATTCGGCTTCAGTGAATTCAGTTTCCAAAAAAGTTCTTTCAACAACAATGATTATCTGATCGGGATGAGCCTTAGGCCAGTTAAGATTATTGCAATTCCCGTGTTTCCACTTTCCTTCAAAGAATTTTAAAAAAATAGACTTGATGTGGTCTCTGTCTTCAACCATAACATTGTTTTCATCCTTAATCGGTCTGATCAGATTCCCATTTTTCCTTGACGAAGCATAAGCATGATAAAATCTAGAGTTAGAGTCACCTTCATCATTCCAAATAGTCTTAGCTCTTTGGTTCCACCACATCAAAAGTCTGAGTAAGGTAATGTTGAGTTCCCTTACCTTATCATGCAAGAGAGCAAGATTTTCGGGATTAAGGCCGCCTTCCATTTCCTCTTATAACTGAAGCTTTAGGATGTCACTCTTAAGCTCTTTTTTAAGAAGATTCAATTTCTTACATTTGTTCCTGTTCCAAAAACAAAAAAAAAGATTTTAGAGTTCTCTTAATTTTCCTGTTAAGGATATCAGCTTCGTCACCAAAATCATGTTTGCCCCAAGCATTGGAAACAATTTTTCTGGTAGCGGGATAGGATTTCCATGTGTCTTCAAATCTAAAAGTCTTAACTTTGGTGTGCTTTGTATAATCAAATTTGAAAGCAATGGGGCAATGGTCATAGGCAATCCTCGCCAAGTGTCTTACAGTAGCAGTTGGAACAAGCTGGAGCGCCCCTATGTTCAGAAGGCAGCAGTCGAGACGCTCCCAGATTCTAGCATTACCTTGCTTGTTGTTGCACCATGTAAATCTAGGACCAATCATATCCAAATCATGGAGATCATTGTTACTCATAAATAATTTCATCTCCTCGGGACCGTTAGTCATACAAAAATGCTTACCACCCCTTTTATCATCCTTGGAAAGAAGGAAGTTAAAGTCGCCACCAACTATGATAGGTATCTTTTGACCTCTGAATAATAACCAACGGAACAAAATGAAGAAGAAAGCTCAAATCAAAATCCTACGTACATACCCTGTTCCCGGCGGATCCACGAATTCTGCCCCAAATCCTGCCCGAAATCCTGACAAGACATTGTAGCACGGCGCCGTTTACGTCGCCTCCCGAGAATCCCTCGCAGACCTCGATCGTTACTCTTCGTTGGCTTTAAAAGCCAACCGAATGAAGCCTTTGGGAGCCATTCTATTCCTCCCGTCGCTACTTCCTCTCCCACGACACTCTCTCCCACTGCTTCCTCCCGTAACCACTCCCAGCTGGATCCCGAACTCTCCCCCTCTCCGATCCCAGCTGAAGATCCGACCTCCAGCCAGCCCGTCAACCTCCTTCTGTCCATACATGCAGAGAGAGAGAGAGAGGGAGGGAGAGAGAGAGAGAGAGAGAGAGAGAGAGAGAGAGAGATAGAGAGAGAGAGAGAGAGATTTCCTTCCTCATACCTGCAGCCATCCGAGCCCTCTCCCTCCGTTCTCCAGCCGACTCCAAATCCCGATTCCTCCTTGCGGCAAGCCAACCCAGCCCGAGCCCTTTCCTTCTCCACTGTCGCCGGTCTTGGTCGGATCCAGAGAGGGTACTCCCTCTCTACCTATATCTTTGTATATATATTATTATACATATATATGATATATTAATATATCTGTATATATATATAAATATATATGTTAGGTATATATTTATATATCTATTATATATATATATATATAAAAGGATTTCTTCACAAGAAAAAATGCAAATGCTTGCCCCCCTCCACTCTCTTACCTCGACCTTCATGTCGGTCCGGCAAATCACCTAAGCACGCCTTTATTGGCCGTGGTAGGAGGGAATCCGATGCGACCCCTACGACGAGGTACACACGATCCACGTGTCAACCACGGCAACCCCGCGAAGCTACGTTCTCTTATAAACTCAAAACTTTGCTTCAATGTCTGTGGCAAACCGGAGAACCGCCCCATGCACGCCTTTATTGCGCGTGGTGGAATGGGACTCCGGTGTGGCACGTACGGCGAAGCGGGGTCACTCATAAGTACCCCCGGGCGGGGGGAAATCAAAAATGATTTTCAAATAAAAATGCTTTTTATAAAACCCCATGCACGCCTTTATTGTCCAAAATTTACCCCGGAACATATCCGTTAAAACTCCCTCGCCGGAATAAAAAAAGAAAAAGAGCGGGCGGGGAGGCCGGGGCCGAATTTTTGGAGCTCACAGATTTCTGGCGAGTCCGCTGGGGAATGGTTTCTCTTTCCATATCTGGCTAGTCATTTATAGGCTATAGTAGCAGTAAAAAAATAATGATGATATTGAGCTCTATATGGTGAACATCAGGATGTGATATTTGGTCCTTATGTCTAAAGATCCATCCTTGAAAGGTCCCGATAGAGCTAAAAGCTACCATCTTTTATGATGGTAAAGCAAAGAAAGAATAATGATGTGTACGGTGAACATCAGGATGTGACATTTGGTCCCTATATCCAAATATCCATTACTGAAGGTCCCAATAGAGATAAATGCTATCATCTTTTATGATGGTAGAGCAATGAAAGAATAAAGATGTGTACGGTGAACATCAAGTTGTGACATTTGGTCTTTATGTCTAAAGATCCATCACTGAAAGGTCTCGACAGAGGTAAAAACAACCATCTATTATGATAGTAAAATAAATAAAGAATCAAGATATGTACGGTGAGAATTGGGGTGTGACACTTGGATGTATATCCAAGAACCCACTACCGAAAGGTCCCGACATATGGGAAAACAAATATAGAGACTAACTTCTCTAGAAAAAAAAATTTATTCAAATAATGGTGTGACATCTAGTGTGTACCCCTAGAGATCCATCATTAAGGAAATTTATCAAAGTGGGTCCCAAAGATGGCTCATACAGATAATCTTCTTGATGGTCGACATCTTGAAGAATCCTTCAAGAAATCCCATCACTTTTCAACTATATATTCTCAGACTGAGGAAGATCTTTATATAACCTTCATCAGTGTCATTCTATTAGAAGACTAAATTGAAGAAGCCCAAGGAGAAAATGACTGCAACTCAGAGAGTTATCAACAGTTTGGATGAATATTATCAGACTGTGAGGCGACCTATCAAGCTCGCTGATTTCATGACAGAGCTTAAAATCGATGAGGCTGAAGAAGGAGATGAAGATTCTCTTCCCAAAGAAGTATGTCGGGTCATCTCAGTGGCGCCGAGTACCTCGACAAAAGAAGAATGAACGAAAGAAATACCCACTGAATCCTGTATGATGGTTTTGCCAATGGATTACAGTTCAGAGGAGGATTTGTATTTTCTAGAGGGAGACGAATCAGACCCTAGTATTGCATCTCGGATGGGACATATAAACCTGGGTGGTGATTCTGAATCAACAGATGAGTCCCTACATGCAACAATGGCTGATTCTGAAGAAAATACTCCATAAAATGACTCTGAACCGGAGGAGATTGCTCAAGTGCAGTTAAGAAGAGGTAAGGTACTACCACCTCCACCGAAGAAAGGCATCTCCAATAAAGATAAGGAGAAAGAAATAGTCATCAATGACGATAAAATCCCTGAAGATCCCAAGAAAAAGAATACCTCAGCCAATGGGATAGATTATAATATATTTTCCCATCTGAGAAAAATCCCAGCACAACTCAGCATATACGACACCTTCGTAATGTCTAAAGACCTTCGGGAGACTAATTCAGGCTCTCAAAGATCCCGATAGATACGAGGCGTATTTTGCTGAATGTAGTTTGACTGAAGTTTTACAAGCTCGTAATGAGCCATTCATTACTTTCTCCAGAGAGGATATGATGCTTGGAACTGCAGACCAAAATCGTCCTATGTATGTTACTGCAGAGAGCGATAAGCTGATCATCAGTCGAATCTTGATCGATCCTGGATCCTCCGTGAATCGATAAGCTTGAAAGCACTGAGGTCCCTCTGCCTTGATGTGGAACACTTCGGGCCAGATAAGTTGATGGTGCATGGTTTCAACAAAAAAAGGCAGAAAACACTTGGATCATTCATGCTCTCTCTTGTATTTGGAGAGCTCCACATAGAAGCTAAATTCCATGTGATTGATGTGGATACTTCATTCAAGGCGCTACTAGGTCGTCCCTAGTTGCATGAATATGGCATTGTCCCGTCAACACTACACCAGTGTATGAAGTATCTCAAGGATTGAGAAGAATTTAGGATCTCTGGTGACATTCAGCCTTTTACAGTTTATGAAGCAACAGTTGATGAAGATGCACGGTACTTCATGCCAAAGAAGCAAAAGTCTTTGAGCTCCCTCGAAGCTAAAGCATCAAATTCGGAGACTACAAAGCGACCTGAACAGGAGGGTAAGAAAAAGTAGGTGGGAAGAAAGAAGGCAGTGCCGACTCTTCCCAAAGCGCCGACCCTTCCAAAAGAAAAGAGATATGTACCTCATCTTGGGAGTGACACAGATGAAGATGATGTTACTCCTGCTAAATCTCGGAAAGTATGTCAGTCCATGGATGAATGGAGTAGGAAGGTTGAATTTTCAAATGATGATTATGACTATGACTCTATTTATATGAACACGGTGCAGAATGTGTTATCTAGAAGAATATACAGCCTATCAATTTTAGATAGTGTACTCGAAGTCACGCGTGTTCCTTTGCAACATTTCAAAGAACTCATTTCGCGCGAGATTCATAAAGTTGAAGAACTCGCTACTCTCTCTCTGCCTCGCCGTAAAAATGGGAATGTGTTAGAGAATATACTATATTCTACAAGAATACATGAAGAAGAGAATCATGACTAGGATTGCATGCTCCTCGATTCCGAGGAATTATTTCCTACGAGGCTACCTAAGTTCAATACCAAAAATATTAAAAGAATGCTACGAAAGGAAGTCAATGTTCCTACCACCAAGCGACAACTTCGTACAAGCCTGGGCCTCTGGTATGGAAGGAATCCACGTCCATTATGGAAGAAGGATACAGACGCATATAAATATATCAGATTCATCAAACAAAAATTTCTCCGAAAAGAGACTTGTCGGACGATAACATGCATGAAAATTGAATCTGAGGAAGGTGGTGCTGAAGCAGCATACGAAGATGGTGATTATGATGATCTGCCCGTAGAAGCCGAGCCTGCACCAGAAGAGCTTGAAGATGGTGGACAAATAGCCACTATGGATGAACTAAAAGAGGTCAACTTGGGAACTGAGGAAGACCCTCGCCCAACTTTCATTAGTTCTCTCCTACCCAAAGAACAGATAAAAGAAATAAAAGAACTTCTCTTTGAATTTAGGGACTGCTTTACCTGGACATATGCTGAAATGCCTGGCTTATCCCATATCGTAGCAGTTCACATATTAGCAATCAAACTGGATGTAGCACCTGTCATACAGGTTCCAAGGAGAATGAGATTGGAGATTAAAGAATAGGAGATTGCATAAACGAAGAAACTCATAGAGTCAGGATTCATCCGAGAAGAAAAGTATGCCGATTGGATTGTCAATATCGTCCCAATGAAGAAGAAGAACTGGCAGATTCGTATCTGTATCGATTTCTGGGATCTCAAAAAGGCTTGCCCAAAAGATGATTTTTTATTTCATGTATCTGAACTCCTTGTGGATAATACGTCCAACTACGACATGTTCTCATTTATGGATGGGTCGTCAGGATACAATCAAATTAAGATGGCACTTGAGGATGAAAAACACACATCATTCAGAACGCCCATTGGTATTTTCTGCTATACGGTCATGCCCTTCGGCCTGAAGAATGCTGGTGCCACTTATCAACGGGCGATGACACGTATATTTGATAAGTTAATACATCAAAAGGTCGAGTGTTATGTGGACGACATTGTTATTAAGAGCATGGATCGCAAAGACCACCTAAGTGATCTAAGGATCGTATTTGAGAGAATCAGAAGGTTTGATCTGAAGATGAATCCTCTCAAATGTGATTTTGGGGTCTCCTCCATCAAATACGTAGGGTACGTTGTGCGCCACCGAGCAATTGAGATCGACCCCAACAAGATTAAAGTAATCATGGAGATGTCACCTCTAAACAACTTTCAACAACTCTGTTCTTTACAAGGACAGCTGGCTTTTATTCCATGGTTCATATCAAACCTGTTGGGCAGGTGCCAACCATTCTCGAAGTTGATGAAAAAAGACGTACGCTTCAAATGGGATGTAGAATGTCAGGAGGCGTTTGACAGTATCAAGAGATATCTATTGAATCCCCCCATTCTAGCAGCGCCAATTCCGGGGAAGCCTCTTATACTATAAACAGCAGCTCTAGAAGAGTCCCTTGGAGCATTATTGGCCCAACACAATAAAGAAGGAAAAGAAAACGCACTCTACTACATCAGTCGGAGGTTGATCGGAGTAGAAATCCATTATTCTCCTATTGAAAAGCATTATCTAGCGCTGATTTTTGCAGTTCAGAAACTCTGCCACTATATGTTATCCCACAAAATCATACTAATATCAAAGATCGATCAGCTGAAGTTCTTGATGACAAGATCAACATTGACAGGTCGTCTGTCCAGGTGGACAGTATTGTTATTACAATTTGATATCACATACATGCCATAAAAGATGGTGAAAGGATAAGCCTTAGCAGATTTTCTTGCTGCACATCCTATCCCGGCCGATTCTCCACTAAATGATGATTTGCCCGATGAGCAAATTATGCAGGTCAAGGAGAATGAAAAGCTACCATTCTGGGAGATGTACTTTGATGGGGCATCATCTATTAGACCTGTCCGACCTCCAAATATTACAAGAGCTCGAGCCGGCGTTGGTCTCATTTCCGTAGCACCGGAGGGAGGTATAATGAGATTTTGATTTAGTTTGACTGAACCTCGGACCAATAACAAAGCCTAATACAAAGCTCTATTAGCAGGGTTGGAGATTGCGATCTATGTCAGAATCCAACATCTCCAAATCTTCGGTGATTCTCAGCTCGTGATAAATCAGGTCCTCGGTATCTACAAGGTTGGCAAAGTCGAATTGGCCTATTACCATCGGCGAGCTCTCGAACTTCTGAAGCAAGTTCCAAATGTCAAAATGGCTCGACTTCCTCGAGGATAGAATGCTAAAGCATATTGTCTGGCCAAATTAGCCAAAGAAATGACGAACATCAACGAGGAGAGGCCTATATTCATCGGGGTTTACACTCGTAGGGTCTTGGAGCCCGCTCTATTACAATTTTCGAGGGCAGAAAGAATTTCAGATTCAAGTCAGCAGGATGAAACTCCATTTGACCCTCAACCTCTCCATCAGATCGTTAGGGAGAATTATCCAGAAGAATATCATATGGCCAAGAGACATAAAGCTAGTCAAGCTTCAGAATCGTGGTGGTATTGTTTAGATATTCATGTCAAAAATGATTGGAGACAGCCATTCATTGACTACTTCAAGGAAAACAAACTCTCGATAGAAAATTTTATAGCCGCGCAAATTCGAAAAAGGGCATTGAGATATGCATTTGTTAATGACACGTTGTACAGACGAGCCTTTGATCAAATATGGCTAAGGTGTCTAGGGACCAAGGAAGCTGATAAAGTAGTAACAGAAGTCTATGAAGGGCATTGTGGAGCACATCAGTCAGGTCCTAAAATGACCGCTAAAATCAAAATAATGGGTTACTATTGGCCGACCATGGTCAAAGATTGTATCAATCACGCTAAGAGGTGCCACGAGTGTCAAATCCACGGTGATGTTATACATCAACCGTCAAATCCTATGCATCCAACAGTAGCATCCTGGCCATTTGAATGCTGGGGCACAGACATAATTGGGCCGATAGATCCATCGTCTTCAGCGGGACACCGCTTTATTCTAGCAGTGACGGACTACTCTTCCAAGTGGGCAGAAGCGGTTCCATTTAGAGAGGTTACATCCGAGCATGTGATCAACTTTTTTACTCACAATATTGTCTATAGATTCGGTGTGCCACGTCGAATAATCTCAGATAATGGTACTGCATTCAAGAGTACAAAATTTTACAAATTCGTTGATCGGCACAAGATTTATTGACGATATTCATCCATATACAATCCAAGGGCAAATGGATTGGCAGAAGCATTCAACAAAATACTGGTGAAATTACTAAAGAAGATTCTCACCAAGAATAAAAGAGAGTTGCATACGAAGATAGTAGAAGCACTATGGGCCTATCGTACAACCTACAAAACACCAACTAAAGCCACTCCTTATTCATTGGAGTTCGGTGTTGAAGCTGTATTACCATTGGAGATTGAACTACCGTCACTCCGGGTAGCAATTCAGAATGATCTCACCCAAGAGCAAAATGCCCGTCTTAGAATGAAAGAGCTTGATGCACTCGATGAAATCAGGTTACAAGCTCAACAAAACTTAAAAATCTACCGAGGAAAAATGGCAAAATCCTTTGATCGGATGGTGCGCCCTCAGACATTTCAAGAAGGGGAATTGGTCCGGGTGCTGAGAAGACCAATCATTCCACACCAAAAAATTGGTGGCAAATTCGTATCCAATTGGGAAGGCCCCTTCGTCATAGAGAAATTATACCAAGGAGGAGCATATCAGTTGATCGATATGAACGGTCAAAGACCCATGCCGCCTATCAACGGTCGACATTTAAAGAAGTATCATGTATGAAAATTTCATGACTGATATATTTTGTGATGATCAAAATTTTATATGCATATTTATCAATGCATGTTTGCTTATATTTTGAAATTCTCTTGTATAGCAAGAATGCATTTCAAAATCCCTCATCAGACTGGGGGCATTTCAAATATTTATTCGGGTCGACATCGTGCCGTATGCTGAGATCCCCGAATAAATATTTAAAATCTCAAAGATACAAAGCCAATCTAAAATGTCCCTACGAGACAGGGGCATTTTAAATATTCATTTGGGTCGACATCGTGCTATACGTCGAGATCCCCAAATGAGATAGGGGGCATTTTAAATATTTATTCGGGTCGACATCGCACTGCATGCAGAGATCCCCGAATAAATATTTAAAATTATCAATCCAAATATTATTTTGTGCTAAAGAATACGAAGATTTCTTTTTCAAAGTCTATGCAGGTGATCTTTCAAAAGTTAGAGACACCTTCTCCAACAAATCAAGACTCAAAAGTCAAGAAAGAGATTTTTGTGGCTACACCCTCCAACAAATATAGCCTGAAAAACTTGAAGTTTTTCGACAGCCTGAAGCTTAAGGTTCGAATGGGTGTAAGAGGTCAGATCCAACAAGCCCAAATATGGCCGGATTGCTGGCAGCCCCGTCTACTCAACAAGCCATAAGAAAGGCCGTAGTAGCGGAACCCCCACTTTGTCAACCCGTCAGTAGGGACTGTAGAAGGAACGAAGGCAAATTTGGCTCGACCAAATCAAGTGATCGTAGTCCACCAAATTCTCCAAAATGACTGGAGAATCAAAGTTCTAAGGGAAGATGAGTCTCGAGCAACTACTGAATGTTCGTAGGATCCAAAATTTAAAACCATGAAGGATGACTCCATATCTATCAACTTCAGCAAAATCAGCATTGGGAAGCGCAATCCCCATAACTCAAGTCTGAAGCCTGAATGGTGTAAGAGATCGGATCCAACACGCCCAAATATGGCCGGAACGCTGGCAGCTCCGTCTACTCAACAAGCCATAAGAAAGGCCGTAGTAGCGGAACCCCCACTTCGTCAACCCGTCAGTAGGGAATATAGGAAGTACGAAGGAAAATTTGACTCGACAAGTTCAAGTGATCGTAGTCTATAAAATTCTCCCAAATGACTGGAGAATCAAAGTTATAGTGGAAGGATAAGTCTAAAAAAACCACCTAATATTCGTAGGCTCTAAAATCTGCAACCACAAAGGATGAATCCAAATCTATTAACTTCAGCAAAATCAGCATTGGGGAGCGCAATTCCCATAGCTTGAGTCTGAAGCCTGAATAGGTGTAAGAGGTCGGATCTAACAAGCCCAAATATGGCCGGATCGCTGGCAGCTCCATCTACTCAACAAGCCATAAGAAAGGCCGCATTAGAGGAACCCCTATCTCAGTAACCAGAGGACGAAGAGCTATCAAATTCTAGCTCTCCCGATCTGATGAACTCAAGTGATTCAGATTAAAGTCTTCTCAAGTGGTTAAGGATCAGGATACTACCTACGTTCGGTACTATCGACTAAATCCAGAACCTGTAAATCTTTCAACAAATCCGTAAAGTACAAAGCGAGGATCGAAGGAATTTTTCTTCAACAAGTCTGCCAAGCACAAAGCAAAGGACCAAAGAAAATTATTCCAAAGTTCATGAAAAGCCTTAGGCTGAACTAAGTGGATTCTGTCATCAACAAGTCCGTTATGCAAAAAGCTCTGGACTGATGACTTTTCTCCATCGACATAATACAAACCTAAGAGTTTAGGTCATCGGCATCTACTCCTTCATCAAGCCTCAAAAGCAAGAAGCATAGGGCCGAATGTAAAAATTACTTGACAAGTCAATAAAGACAAATCAGGAAATTCTCCATCATTGTCCGTAGCATAAAGCACAGGGCAAAAGAAATTAGTATTTCAACCATCTATTGATAGATCCAAGAGATTCATGGAGGAAGAAAATCTTAGTGTGACATCCAAGTGAAATTTTGGAGATCCACTAAAAGAAAATCTTAGTGTGACATCCAAGTGAAATTTTGGAGATCCACTAACTGAAGCCTTAGTGTGATATCAAGAACAAATATCTAGAGATCCACAAGGCCGATCAACATACAACAGACGTGATTCGCTCTAGACGCGTACCACATTTGTTGGGGGCAATTGTTGACCTCTGAATAATAACCAACGGAAAAAAATGAAGAAGAAAGCTCAAATCAAAATCCTACATACATACCCTGTGCCCGGCGGATCCACGAATTCTGCCACAAATCCTGCCCGAAATCCTGGCAAGACACTGTAGCAAGGCGCCATTTATGTCACCTCCCGAGAATCCCAAGCAGACCTCGATCGTTGCTCTTCGTTGGCTTTAAAAGCCAACCGAATGAAGCCTTCGGGAGCCATTCTATTCCTCCCGTCGCTACTTCCTCTCGGCTCTTCTCCCGTTCGACCCCACGACACTCTCTCGTCTCTGCTTCCCGAATTCCTCCCGACCTCCTGCTCCTCCACGCTCAACTCCACACGCAGCTCTTCCTCTCCCGATACCTCTCCTCCTCTCCCGTCACTGCCTCCACTCCTCTGTCGGAACCCCAGCTTCCACGACCTCTCCCTATTCCAACCTCTTCTCCGATCCAGTGAGAAAGAGAGAGAGAGAGAGAGAGAGAGAGAGAGAAAGACGGAGAGGGAGAGAGAGGGAGAGAGTGAGAGAGAGATACAGGGAGAGAGAGAGAGAGGGAGGGAGGGAGGGAGAGAGAGGGAAAGAGAGAGAGGCAA
>NW_021319501.1:7116-14485 GCF_001605985.2 Dendrobium catenatum | reverse complement strand
CTTATTGGCATCAAATCCTTGAGATATGAATCAATAGGATATGATCGATAGGGCACAAAGCCCTCTGTTAGCTAAAGTGGATCCAAATTTTTCCCTTTAGATAAACATTCAACCGAGGTCTACAAGGTCCCCTTGGACGAAGCAACCCATGGCTGCCGACAAAGATCCTTCTGTCAGGTTGGGTCGACTACCTCCTCTGACTAAGTAGACCAGGGACCACGATGGCCCGGGACGACGGAACCATGGGATCTTGATCGGGTCTATCATCCATTCCCCCACCATCCGCTTTAAGTGTAGGATGGTAAAATTTCTATTTTAAATATCAAATTTCTCAAATCTTCCAATCTTCCAAATTCTTAAATTTTCCAACATTCAATACCCAAATTCAGACACAATTTCCAAATCCAAATCCATTGCTGCTACTATATGCCAGATAACACGTATATTCTACGTATCTGATTGACGATTAGCCTTAATCGAAAGTTCTCTCTCGTGATCGGGAGGGGTAATTAACTATAGGGGCTTGCGCCTATAGGAAACCAAAACTCATATCATAAAGTCCTCACAAAATGAGGGCGAAATCTCTGGGTAGTGTCTTATCTACAAACCCATCTGCCTTCCAAAATTTACCCTGGAACATATCTGTTAAAACTCCCTCGCCGAAATAAAAAAGAAAAAGAGCAAGCGGGGAGGCCTGGGCCGAATTTTCGGAGCCCACATTATCTCATCCATAAGTAGATGTTCTAGGCTGTTCCAAAGGTCTCTTCGGACCTGTAGTTCCTTATGACCATAAACCATATCCACATTCCAAAGCCTACCATTGGGAACATTCAAAGCACCGAAAATACAATGTGGGGAGTGAGCAGTAACAAAAAATGTTACCAAATTATTCTTCCACATAACTAAGATTCCACCAGCAATACCAGTAGCTGGTTGATGATAGAAATCCTAGTCATTGCCAATAAGCTTATTGACAAACAGTCTATCAATAAAAGATAGTTTAGTTTCGGCAAGACCAATGAAGAAAACAACATTGTCTTTCACAATCTCCTTAAGGTAGAGGGAGGTCTCCTTCTTCTTGACCCCTCTACAATTCCAAAAGATGAGGGAAGACATTAATTAGCTGAAAGGGGAAAAGTCCCTGCCTTTTTTCTTGCCTTTGCCTTCAACTCTCCTCTTCCTAGACAACAGTTCAATTAGTCCAAGGAATTTCAATTGGGGTTTCGATTTCAGCTTAATAGACTTATGATCAGTCAAATCACCTCTGATCTGATCCTCAGAATTGATTAAAGAAGTGTCTGTGACCATAACCTCCATATCAGCATTAGAAGAGTTACCGTTGTCAGCCTTAGGATCAATATTCAAAGCAGTCTTAGAATTCCCCATAGAACAAGAGGGAACTAACGAGATACCATCAACACCTTCACACAGGACTTGATTAAAAGGATGCACGTTGGAGTCTTCAAAAACTTCTAATATAACAATTGCCTTAGCATCAGATAAAACAGGTGGAATGTTAGTCCTAATAGGGTCCGAAATAACTAAGACGGTGTCAACCATCTGACTCAATTCCTCATCAACAAGGACTTTGAAACTATTGAATAAACAAATATCCACATCAGAATTATCATTCATTAAAGATTCCCCACAACCTGCTTTCGGTGTCTCCGCAAAAGGAGGCTTAACTGGCTTGCTAGTTATGTTATTATTAACATCAAGATGCTTGTCCTGATGATTAATTACCTTCGCCTTATACTCCATGCGATTCCCAATATGATTCGGCCTCTTTTTAAATTTAACATGAATCCATGGCCCATAATTTTCCTGTATGCTGGAGTGAGAGGTCTCCTGATTGACAGTATCGGTCAGATCATTGTGGGTAGCCTCCTTGAACACGCGTTCAGGACAATTGGCTTCCAAGTGACCAATTCTGGCACAGTGAAAGCAAAAGGAAGATAGCTTCTCGTACTCGACCTTTTGGAAGAAACGACCTCCCAAACCATCCACCCAGACTCCCGAAGGGAGTTTGGATTCAAGGTTAACACGAACGCTGATGCGAGCAAATTCCTTTTTGCTCCAGTTGAGAGAATTAACATCTAAGAACATTGGGGTGCCTATTCTTGAAGAAATTCTGGCTATATTGACTTCAACCCATAAATTTTAAGGCAATAAGGGAAAGCTAATCCAAAACAGAGCAGTTAAACCTTTAAGCAATAAAGGCGAAAAAGATGGCGACCATTTATCTAAACCAACAATGTGGCCACCAATGTACCACGGAACCCCACTTAAGACTTCCTCCATTACATCATTGGACTTGAAAGAGCAGAGAATCCAGTTAAGGCCTAAGGAAGTCAGGTGAAAATTCCCAAACCGGTTCCATTGCTTACGAAGCTCGATGCTACAGATTGAGAATGGAATGTTCTTCCCCAAAACCTTCATAACAATAGAATTAGAGAGGATCTTGGAGTTAGCAAGCTCTTATTCTGAATTCATCTTACATTAGAGGACAATTCAATGAATTGATATCAAAATTTAATTTGATGTGGTTGGGCTTCCTCCAGGCGTTGGAAAAAGAATTCTTTGGGTTGTCTGCAACAGCGACAGAATCCTCTACTTTGTTAACAACCAATGGATTAGTAATGCATCCGGAATCAGAAGCAGAAACACGATCCTGAAGATCAAGAACCGAAGAACCCATCAGAGCCTTTCCCTTTCCCTCAATAAAGGACGAAGTATTATCATGCTAAGCGATAGATCTGAATCCCTCCCTAATGATCAGAGGCTTTGATCCAGATCTTGAAACCAAACAAACGTCATTACCGGATATGGAAGACCGAGGAGATGACGGTGGAGCGAGTAGAACATGCTTAGATTATAAGCCAACAACACGAAGGTGATCCAGAGGATCAGACGGCGGCCGACCGGAAGCCGCCATGGCCGAAGACAAAGTACCCACGAAAATAAAAAATAAAAAAAATATTTCTTTCTCTAGATTCGCAGAGCTTCTCTCTCTATGAAAAAACCTGTCTCTGGCTTAATTAATAGATTCTCTACTCCTTATTCAAGTAGAACTTAAACTTCTTTAAATAATATTAAGGGTTAAAGCTCTTTTATGGAATATGAGGGGCGTTGGGGAGCTGACTCTAGAGATAGAGTTAGAAATTTATGTAAAGTTCATAATATCCATCTGTTAGTTTTAATTAAGCCTTTTATTTCATCGGATAAATTAGATTTTTTTGCTTCTCAACTTGTTTTTTATAAAATTTGCTAACTATTCTAATAAAATTTGGATTTTATCGAATAGTTCAATTAGTGTTAATGTGATTCTTGATCACCATCAAGTGGTTCACTGTGAATTTTCTCTCTTTAATATTAAGTGTAATGCTTCTTTTGTTATTTCTTCCTGATCTAGGCTGGTCATCTTCCTCTTTTGGAGAAATTATTGGACATTGATATAAATTGTAATAGTCATTGGTGTGTTGGTGGTGACTTCAACATAATTTCTATTGCCACTGAGAAAATTTGGGGTAATCCTCCAAACCAACATGCTAAGGATGAAATCAATGCTATGATTACTGATAGTAATTTACATGGATTTAGTTATTCTCGACTTTTACGTGTAATAGAGCCACTATGTGGCTAAGAGATGATAGAATCCTTTCTATTACTAATTGGATTACTAATTTTTTAATGACCCATGTGGAACACATAGGTAGAACAAAATATGATCATTCCCCTCTGCTTTAAGAAATATAGGTAACCATTATATTGTCCCTTCTGCTTTTAGATTCCAAAATATGTTATTAGATAAATATTTTTTGAATGTGATGGATAATAATTAACATGCCCCCATTTTTCATGACAACAACATTAAGGGTATGAACAAATTACGATCTAAATTGTGTAGAGTGAAGTAAAAATTAAAATGGTGGAATAAATGTGTTTTCAAAAATATTTTTAATAACATTAGCGAGGTTGAAAATAAGGTCTGTGACTTGGTTTGGCCTTTATTTGAATGATCATAACAATGATTTACTGCTTACTCTTAAAAAAGCTATAAATCATCCCTTTCAATTGCTTGAGAATGAGGAATCTTTCTAGTGGAAAAAAGAGGCTTCTAGTTTTATTTTGGAGGGTGAAAAAAAAAACTAAGTTATATCATGCGATCACGAATAAAAAATTGTCATGAATCATATTCAAATAACTGTTGATTTCAAAGGTATCTCTTATGAATATGAACAATTGATTTGAAATTATGGGATTGCGTACTTTAAGAATATTTTTAATAATAATGTCACTACTATTTCTATCTCTAACCCCTATATTATTCCCAACATTAAAAGTGAGGATGATAATCATTTACTTACTCAATGCCCCTCTAAAATTGAGATTTGGGATGCTGTTAAAGGAATAAATGGGGAATCCATTAAGGGTCCTGATGGGTTTACTACTAAATTCTTTTAAAAATCTTGAGATATTATAAAGATGGATATGATGGAGGTTATGAAGGATTTTTTTGATGGGAATCCTTATCCTAATTTTTCCTATTCTAGAATTATTTTAATTCCTAAAAAAGAGGCTTCTAAGCATTGGGTTGATCAGCCTTTGCTCTTTTCTTAACCAATTAAACTCTAAAATCTTTATGGGGAGGTTGCTTACCATTCTCCTTAGAATTATTTCTCCAACTAAATTTAGTTTTATGAAAGGTCGTAGTATTTTTGACAATGTTCTTTTAGCTACAAGGATCATTCATGATTTGAATGCTAATGTGAAGGGGGAAATATCATTTTAAATTTGACATCACTAAAGCATATGATAATCTTAATATGAAGTTCCTTTATTATATTTTGGCTTTATTTGGTTGTAACTCTTCCTTCATTAGGCTTATTTAGAATAGCATTGAAAATTGTTATTTTTTGTGATTATTAAGGGGAAGAGTCATGGTTTTTTCAAGTCTTCTCAAGGCTTGAGACAAGGTGAACCCATTTCCTCTGCTAAGTTTATTTTTTCTGTTAAGTTTTTGCCTAGGGGATTTGAGGATCTTTATAACAGGTACCCCAACGTTCTTTATTGCACTTTAGGTGGTATTCCTATAACTCACCTTAGTTTTACTGATGATTTCATTATTTTCTCGAATGGGTCTCTTAACAACATCAACATTTTGCTTAATTTTCTTAGTTGTTTCCAAAACATTAGATGCTAATACTGTGAATCAATGTACGATTAATGCGATTCAATTAAAATGTGGCTTTATTTCTAAATCTTTTCTATTAAATACTTATGGATCCCTCTTTTTAAAGGTAAGAAGAGGTCTCATTTATTTGAGGATATTTTTACTGCTATTCAAAGGAAGCTTACAGTCCGGACTTTCAATTTACTTTCATTTGGTGGTAGGCTTGTTTTAATTAAAAGTGTTCCCAATTCTCTTCCGTTTTATATCTTCCATACTATTCAACCCACTATGACCATTTGTTTTAGAATGGAGAGAATTTTTAACAGATTTTTCACGGCTCTAAGAACAATAGATATTGTAACCATTGGTCTTTATGGAATAAAAATATAGTTATTTTTTATGAATGAGGCTTGGGTTGCAAGAATATTGTGGATCTAACTCATGCTTTCTCTTGTAAATTATGGTTTTCTTTTAGTTCTACTAATATCCTTTGGCTAATTTTATGAGGCAAAAGTATTTCAATACTTATAAATCCTTATTCTTGCAATTATAAGTCTTTCAATTCTATGGTTTGGAAAAGACTTTGCTATATTAAGTGGGAGGCTGAGTAGCATATTCTATGGGAGTATGGGTCAAGGTGATGTATTTTTTTGGTAAGATAATTGGATTGAGACTTATTCTATTGATAACCTTTTAATACTTACACTCTTGAGCCTATTAAGGTTAGGAGTTCTTTTGATAATGATAATTGGACTGTTCATAAATTATCAGAGGTTATTCCATCTAATTTAGTTGAGATTATCTTGATAATTCCTCTACAGTTGCATAGTGAGCTTCAAATTTTATTTAAGTTATCTTATACAAGTAAGTTTGTTCTAAATAAAGTTTAGAATACCTTTATGATTATTTATGATCTCTTTTTTTTTTTAATGATAAATCTACTATTTTTTTGGCTCTTTGGCACAAGATAATTCCTTTATCATATTCAATTTTTATGTGAGGAGCTATTCATAACTTGCTACCTATTAAAGATTTACTGATGAAAAAAGGTTTCTACTAGCTTTGAAATGTTACTGTTGTTTTAATATTAAAACTATGATGCTATTTTTGTGAATAATGCAACTGCCATTAGAGTTTGGAGATATTTTTTTGATTTAGTTGATAGGTAATTTTAATAATGGTAATCATATTGTGACTATTCTAAATTATTTGTTAAATCCTATTAAGGGCTTATTTATAATTTGTTTCCTATTCTTATTATGTGGTTCCTTTAGATGGAAAAAAATGATTCTAAGCTTAGAGAAATTAAAATGGACTTTAGGCATATTGTTTCCAAAGTAAAAGACAAATTTTGCAATTACACTCTACTAATCTGATCATGGATAGAAACTTTAATAATTATGATGTCATTACTCTAGATTTGGGTATTCTGACTAGTAACCAGCATATAGATAAGATTCAAAGGATTGTGAGGTGGATAAAGCCTTCTCTTCCTTTCTACAAAATAAATATTGACGGGTCTGTTAATTCTTGTGTAGCTAGTTCAGATGGGATTATTCATAACCATCTAAGAAATGTCATTTTTGCTTTTGATGGTCCTTTAAATTATTATATATCTTTTACTATCGACATATGGTTCTTTCTAATGGGCTTGATATGTTCCAAAGCTTAGATATTTTAAATCTTTGGCTTGAGGTGGATGCCATGCTCTTACTTCTTATCTTGAATGGCAATGTTGTTGGAAGTTTAGATAATTTTTTATCTTCCTGATAATTTTTATCTTATTAAAAAAATTAAAATTTCTCTTTGATATTTGAATTACTCTTTTTCCCTTATTTATCATGAAGAGAATTCTTGTGCTGACTTCTTGACTAAATTTTGTTGCTAACTGATGTCTTTCTAGAATTTTGATGGTCTGAATTTACCTCAACCTGTTAGAGGTATGTTTATTCTGGATAAGTCGGGTTTGCATTATATTAGGAACTATTGATGTGGTTCTTATTCTCCCATATTTGGCTTTATTTTGGTTTTATTTTGCTCTGTCATGGTTTGTTTCTCTTCTCCCTTTTGATGTTGTTGAATTGTTTGGTTTTGTGGTGCTTTCTCTAATGGTTGTTGGGTTGGGCAATTTTTTCAGGTAGTTTTGGATTTTTGCTTTAGTCTTACTTGTTGCTACATTTTGTTAGACCTTGGGAG
>NW_021319501.1:0-7016 GCF_001605985.2 Dendrobium catenatum | reverse complement strand
ACAAGCCTACCACTAAATGAAAGTAAATTCAAACCCCAGGCAGTAAGCTTCCTTTGAATGGAAGTAAAAATATTCTCAAACAAATGAAAACTCTTCTTACCTATAAAAAGTGGGCTTCCCAAGTATTTAATAGGTAAAGATTTAGAAATAAAGTCACATTTTGGCTGAATAGTATTAATCCTAAATTGATTCACAATTTTAGCAACAATTAAACAACATTTGTCTTTGTTTATGTTCAAATTACTAATGTTTTAGAAATAAGTAAGAAAATTAAGCAAATGGTTGATATTTTTAAGAGACTCATTCGAGAAAATAATAAAATCATCAGTAAAGCAAAGGTGAGTTATAGGAACACCACGTAAAGTGTGATAAAGAAGCTTGGGGTACCAATTATAAAGATCATCAAAGCCCCTAGACAAAAACTTAACTGCAATAATAAATATAGCAGGTAAAATGTGGTAAATGTGTCTCAAGCCCTAAGAAGACTTAAAAAAACCATGACTCTTCCCATTAAAAAATAATAATTTTCAATGATATTCTTAATAAACCTAATGAGTGAAGAGTTAAAGCAAAGTTATGCCAAAATATACTAAAGGAACTTCCAACCAAGATTATCATATGCTTTAGTAATGTCAAGTTTAAAAATCATATTCCCCTCTTAACTTTAGAGTTCATATCATTAATGATCTTTTGAGCAATAAGAATATTTTCAAAAATGCTACGACCTTTCATAAAACCAGTTTTATTTGGAGAAATAATTCTTAGGATGGTAAACAACCTCCCCACATTGATTTTAACATTTAATTTGTTAAGAAAAGAGCAAAGGCTTATCGACCTAAAATCAGCTAATGATTTGAGGCATCTTTTTTAAGAATTAAAATATTGTATTATGATCTTCACCTATAAAGTATTTATATGTAAATAAATTTTCAAGATAATATCAACTAAATTAGAAGGAATAACCTATTATAATTTATGAACATTCTAGTTACCATTATCAATAAAACTCGTAACCTTAATAGACTCAAGAGTATGAGTGTTTAATAAATTATCAATAGAATAAGTCCCAATCCAATTATCTTGCCAAAAAATAATAACACCTAGACCCACACCCCACTAAATATGCTCCCCCCACATAATATAGCAAGTCTTTTCAAAACCATAAAATTTGAAGGCATATAATTGCAAGAAAGAGGATGAGAACTATTGTAATATTTTTTCCTCATAAAATTTCCCAAATATATAGTACTATTAGATCTAAAAGAAAACCACTATTTAAGAAAGAAAATATGAGTCATATCCACTTTATTCTTGTAATCCAAGCCTCCTTCATCAAAAACACTAGTTATTTTTTCCATGAAAACCAATGGATACAAAATCTATTATTCTTAGAGCCCAATTTTTTTTTAAATTCGCACCATTCTAAGATTAATGTTCTTAATGGGTGAAGAGTATTAAAGGTAGACATAGGAAAAGAATTGAGAACACTTTTAATTAAAATAAACCTACCAGTAAATGAAAGTAAATTGAAATTCTAGACATAAAACTTCCTTTGAAAGGCAGTAAAAATATCCTCAAACAAATGAGACATCTTCATACCATTAAAAAGATAGTTTCCCAAATATTTAATAGGTAAAGATTTCGAAATAAATTCACATTTTTGTTGAATAGCATTATTCCTACATTGATTCACAGATTTAACAACAATGAAACAACTCTTGTTTTTGTTTATGGACAAACCACTATTGTTTTGGAAATAAGTAAGAAAATTAAGCGAAATGTTGATATTGCTAAGAGACCCGAATGAAAAAATAATAAAATTATCAGTAAAGCTAAGGTGAGTTATAGAAATACCACCAAAAGTGCGATAAAGAAGATCGGGGTACCTGATATAAAGATACTGAAAGCCATTGGACAAAAAATTAACCGCAATAATAAATATAGTAGGGAAAATGGAATCACGTTGTCTCAAGCCTTGTAAAGACTTGAAAAAATTATGACTCTTCACATTAATAATCATAAAAAATAACATTTTTCATTGTATTATAAATAATCCTAATGAAGGAAGAGTTTAAGATGAATAAAGCCAAAATTTAATAAAGGAACTTCTAATTAAGATTACCTTATGCTTTAGTAATATCAAGTTTAAAAGTGATATTTCCCCCCTTAACTTTGGCATCCATATCATGAATGATCTCTTGAGCAAAAAGAACATTGTCAAAAATACTACAACCTTTCAAAAAACCATTTTTAGTTGAAGAAATATTTCTAAAGAGGATGGTAAGCAACCTCCGCATAATGATTTTAGAGTTTAATTTGTTATGAAAAGAACAAAGGCTAATTGTCCTAATATCAGCCCAATGATTTGAAGTCACTTTTTTGGGAATTAAAATAATGCCATAAAAGGGAAAAAATTTAGGATAAGGATTCCCATCGAAAATACCCTTTTCAATCTCCATCATATCCATCTTAATAATATCTCAAGATTTCTAAAAGAATTTAGCAATAAACCCATTAGGACTCTCAAAAAAATCCCCATTCATACCTTTAACAGCATCCCAAATCTCAATTTCAGAGGGGCATTGAGTAAGTAAATGAATATCATCCCCACTTATAATGTTGGGAATAATATATGGGCTAGAGATAGGAATAGTAGTTACATTATTATTAAAAATATTCTTAAAGTACTCCATCCCAAAATTGCAAATCAATTGTTCTGAATCATAAGAGGTACGATAAGAATTAGTAATTTTATGAATATGATTCATAACCATGTTTTTATTCGCAACTGCATGAAAGAAATTAGTGTTCTTATCACCCTCCAAAATAAAATTTTAAACCACTTTTTGCCTCCAGAAAGATTACTCTTCCGTATGTAATTAAAAGATATGATCTTTAGTTTTATTAAAAGTAAGTAGTAAATCATTGTTAGAATCATTCAAATTGAGAACATATATCCAAGTCGCAAACTTTATTTTTGGCCTTCCTATATATGTTATCAAAAATATTTTTGAAAACAAATTTATTCCACCATTACAATTTCTGCTTCTATATACTCAATTTAGACCATATTCTATTTATACCCATATTGTTGTTGTGAAGAAAAATGGGAGCATGCTAATTGTTATCCACCACATTCAAAAAATCTTTATCAAATAACATGTTTTGGAATCTAAAAGCATAAGGGATAGTTTAATTGTTTGAATTAATGCTTAAAAGAAGAGGGTAATGATTAAATTTAGTTCTACTTAAGTGTCCCACATGGGTAATAAGAAAATTAGATTTCCAATTAGTATTAAAAGGGATTTTATCAAGTCTTAGCCAATGGTGGATCTATTACACGTAAAGGCACCACCAGAATAACATATATCATGCCAATTACTATCAGTAATCATAACATTGAAGTCATCCCAAGCAAGCTGGTTGGGAGGTTTACCCCAAATTCTCTCAAAGGCATCTGAAATTATATTGAAGCCACCACCAACACACCAAAGACCATTAGAATTAATAGCAATTTCTTATAATTTATCCCAAAGAGGAAAAAGATCCAGCCTAAAGCTTAAAACACGAACAAAATAAGCATTACACTTAATATTAAAAAGTGCAATTTCATAGTAAACTACTTAAGGATGATCAAGACCATTCCAGAAAGTCCAAAGTTTTATAGAATAATTAGCAAATTTCATTGAAAAATCAAGATGAGAAGTAACAAATTATAATTTATTTGAAAAAAATAAAAGGCTCAAGTAAAACCAAACAATAGATATTATGAACTCTACATAAATTTCTAACACTATCTTTTGAGATAGCTCCTCGAACGCCCCTAACATTCCATATAAGAGCTTTAACCATTAATATCTTTTAAAGAAGTTTGAGCTCTAGCAGAATAAGGAGTAGAGATCATGGGAGCCATATTGCTTTTATTTTTCATTTTGACCACTTTAGTAAACTGATCATCCTTATTTTATTTAGAACCACTACCCTCATGAGATGATAATGATGATTCACAGCTCACATAATAATTCTTTTGGTCCACAGCACCCTACGTAGTATTAGATTTAGCAATAAACTCCCCTTCTTCAAAATCTTCCATTCTAAAAGTTGTAGCATTCATCAAACCATCATCATTCTTCCCTTCTTTGCTACTAATAAAATGAGGAGAAGGTTTTTTTTATGATTGAGGATTTTGACCGTCAATCATTTCTGGCATTGAATTAACCTAATCAAATAATTCTAGGTTCCTTTATTCTTCATCACAATTATTCACATTATCATTATATGGCAAATATATAGGTGATAGATGGTTATCAGCCAACATATCAACAAATTTATAGGGATGCATAAAAACCATAAACTCGTCTTCCTCCTTTTGTTTATTCTTTAATTTCGCCACATATCAACAAGTCATTCCCGTTCGCATCAGACAACTATTCTCTAGGTGTAGATTCAACATCCACCATAGAAGAAGAAGAGGGTTTCTTTAAAGTAGGATGCAAAACAAAACATTTAGTTACAACATACTTTTGAACCATGAAATGATTACAGAAATCATGAACTTTTTCAAACACAATTTTTAGCATGTAACCAACACTTTTAGACCCTAACAAAATTTCTTTAGCATGAATTTTTCTAATATCTATCTCCACTAAAACCATAGTAAATGAAAGCCGAGTCCTAGAGGTTGTAGCTTGGTCAGTCTAAAGGGAACTGCCAAAATTAGAGCCAAAAGCATGCAGAACCTGACTGTTAAAGAAATTCAAATGAAGATTAGGAAAGAAAATCCAAATTGAAATGATCGATGATTCCTCCCTAATATAAAAAAATTGTGTCCATTTAAGAAGATGAATTTGACAATTGTTGATGTAGTAAGATCATCTCTAAAAAATACTACTATAATCCAAATCATTCGATACTTGAATGTTAACTTGAAAGGGATCCAACAAACCAATGGAATAAACACCATACTATTTAGATTTCCAAAAACGTTTTGAATAGAGTGCAAGTAAGTTCAATGCATAGAGAACTTTCATACTAATGTAAATTGAATTTTAGATGCAAGATTAGGAATCTCATCATCAAAAATAAAGATTGTCGGCACACCTTTGTAAATTGAAGGAGTGAACGGGGAGAGAGTTTCACCTGCATGTGAGATGCTAGAAATAACATCTTTGAAGAATCTAGAAGGATATTTTTTACCTTCATCATCTAGGTTGAAAAAGCCATCTTGTTTATTGGGAACCCCACGGATTAGATGTTGATGGGGTTGCCATAAAAATAATTCCCGAGAAGGACCCAAGGAGAACATGAAAGCAGTGCTAAAATTATTGCATAATGATCCAAGAATAATATATAGAACACTAGTGGAAAAGATGACAAAAAAGTAGGTAGCAGAAAAGTTCTAGAATTGCTAGAGATGGCATGGCTAGGGCATGAGAAAAGTGTTATAAACAAATTAAAGGGTTACATAGTTGCTTTAATTCATAATGCATGCATTTTGAGAATGCAAAATATATAATTTAAATATAGTGAAATCTTTTTAGTAAAAGTATTTAATTTGTTATTAAAACATATAAAATAATTTTCTTCATTAATTTGGTTTATTCAATATTTAGTGTAACGAGTTAAACTACTTTGCTAATTGGATACCAAAAAAGACCACAAAAAAATAAAATCTTTAATGAAAAATAAAGAAAAAATGAAAACATAAATAGAATACAAAAAAGACAAATGAAAATTGAAAACAAAATGTTCCAAGTTAGCTTTTGCCTATAGGTAAAATTAAAGGGTTTGAGATGGTTCAAGTACTTTACCAAGATCTTCTTGGATAATGTGCTAACATTGTTGAAAGAACAAAGTAATGAATCCATCCGGCCCATCAACAAAATCAATATTCATATCCATCAGGGATGTTAAAATATCAATCTCATTAGGACATTTTGAAAAAAAAAATCATTATCATCATTGGAAATTCAGGAGGGAATGACATGATGAAATGAAATAGGCTCAATATTCTTCTCAGACCCAAGTAACTGAGAAACAAAAAAAATAGCTAACATACTTACCAATCTTATTCTAGCTTGCCCTCACACCAGTTCCCATCTTCCATTTTAATTTTATTAATAATTTTTTTTCTCCTCCTATTGACAGTAGAACGTAAATAATTAGTGTTTCTCTCACCTTTAAAAGCATATTTAGATGCAATTGTTATTGCTCTATAAGGTTTCCTCATAGTCTTTAAAGTTAATAAGCACTACATAATTGATCACAATTATCATGAGAAGGTTTATTGGAGTTAATATTTTAAAGTTTAAAAACCACTACTTCCACTTTTAAAATATTATGAAAAATATTCCAAATATATACATATTCCAATATCTAATAATCTAGCTACTTGAGTCTTCTCAATTTTAAGGCTAGACAAATCATATCATTATTGTTATGAAAATAAGTTAAAGGGACTAATCAATTCTTCTTGACCATAAAGAAAGAATAAGGAGCTTGAAGCCACATATTTTGAATCAAAAGGGGAAAAAACCATTACCATGATAATACTGAATTTTAGACAATAAAGTATTTTGATCAGACGCAGTTCTACTATGGTGTTCTAATGAGGAAATAGGAAAAAGGAAAAAGAGAGATAACCTCATTATTAAAAAGGATTCTATGAAGCCTTTCTCAAATATTATTATTAGACCAGGTATAAGAAGATCCAAAAAAATCTAAATCAATTAGGCCACAATCAAGAATAGAACTTTTAAAATCATCCATAACAAATATATTAGGAGGAAACTGTCCCAATTTTTTGATAGCTTTTGCAATAATTTTAAAATCCCCACCAATAAACCATGGATCTTGATAATATTATTGAAAATTTGAATATTCTTCCAAAATTCAATTTTACTAATTTTATAACTACTAGCATAAACAAAGGATTCCATTATAGAGAAATATACAAAGATAAAATACAATGCAACACTTGATTAAAATCACTTACAATGGATAAATTAATAATATTT
>NW_021319500.1:2980142-2993425 GCF_001605985.2 Dendrobium catenatum | reverse complement strand
TAAACACAAATTTTTTAATAATAAAAATTAAAATGATGTTAATAATGCATATACTTTTAGATAAACTTAAATGAATAGAAAACCCTTAAAATTTTATTTTATCACTTCCTATTGAAATATGTAAATATCATAAAGGAACAACAAATATAAAATTAATGAATAGAATATTATTTTATATTTTAGGCATCAACATAATAATTTAATTTTTCATAAACAAAATTTATGATTAGTCAAAAGTTCATAAATAAAACAATAAATAAAATTGATAAAATTATTATGAAGTTGACCTCATTTTCATATGAGGTCACAAAGATCAATCTACACTCCAGATTAATCCAAATTTCAATTAATTCAAAATTCAAGTCCAAACTCTAGTCAACTCAAAATCAATCCAAACTTCAATCATTCAAACCTTAATCAACCCAGAATTTAGTCAATCCATCCTTCCATCAAATTTCAATTATATCAAATCATTTACAATCACCCATATGATTGTTATTGATATGGATAATTCAAAGTCAATCATTCAAATCCCAAATCTAGTTCAAATCAATAAATCCATACCAAATTTCAGAGGTAAAAGCTTTTGTCCCGAAAGCAAGGTTCTGAAAACTGGACCGAACAGCGAACCGGAAGAAAGAGAGGTTTACGGTTCGATCGGTGCTTCTACATTAATAACTAATGTCATGAGTAAAAATTATATAATATAAATAATTAATTTGTCTAATGTATATACCTTCTTGCTAAATACACAAGCTAGGTGCCTCTTTACTTTGGCTCATGCTAAGAGCTCTTAAGGAATATTGAAGACATGAGATTGAATAAATTATAATAATATTGTGTTTAAAATTTAATTTAAGAGTTTTATAAATATTAGTTATCATTAAGTTTAATATTTATTTAATAATTTATTTAACTAATATTATTATAAGAATTTGAACCAGCTGGTTTTAAAAAATCGGGACTGGTTCACCGGTTGAACCGGCCGGTTTAAACTCAAGCCGATTTTCTGATTGGATCGAACCGGCCCTCAAACCGATTCACGGTTGAACCGGTCGGACCGGCCTGTCCGGTCCGGTCCGATTTTTAAAGCACTGCCTGAAAGCCTTTTAATTTGAGTGATTTTTCAATCCTTTCAAAACCTAGTTAAATGGAATCTGGTTTATGATTTATCAGTTGCATATTGATTGGACATGTCCCTAAGGTCAACCCTCTAAATTTGAGCTCAATCTAATACCTATAGCCTCAAAAACTAAATATATTTTCAAAGATCATAAAACCTTCAAATATTTATAGTTTATGACACTAGACCCTCTACCCTGTGGATTTTGACCTTATGACCTTCCGCAAGACCTTTGATCATGTCCAGACCCTTGATTGTCACTTGTCAAACATTAAACTCTATTTTAGTGGTCCTAGTTTAACCCTCAATTAACTAGGTGTAAAAATTATCAAAATTATCCTTAAGGGAAAAATTGATGTTTCCTTCGAGCTTCAACATGGCCCAATCAAACCAAACCCAGGAACCTTGGTCATGCTTGGTTGACCAAGTCAACCTAGTTTAGCCAAATTTCCATTTAAGGGCTTTAAGGTTCATTTCAATCCAAATAGGCTCCCTATTGCATGGGACCACTTCCATTCAATTTAAAATATCATTTCAAATCTAATAAGCTTAAACCCAGACCCTCGGTCAACCTAATTGACCAAATAACTTTTAAGTGTTTAAATGATTATTTTAACCCAAATGACCATTTTAAACCTTGAGACTACCTCTAATAGATATTATATGTCAAACCAAATTTGTCAAGCCCAAATCCAGACCTTTGGTCAACCTGGTTGAGCAAGTCAACCTGGGTTGACCCAATATCCCCTTAAGGGCTCAAATGGGTCAATCCAACCTATTTAACCAAATTAAACCCTCCAAGCTTTCATGTTCATGTACTCTAATAGATGATTGAAACACATCCAAGCTTACTTAGAATCAAATCCTATTTGGTTTGACTTTGTCAAACCTAACCCATGGTCAAAATTCTTTACTTTTGATCAAATCATCAACTTTAGCCAACCAAACTCTTCTTAAGCTTCAAATCTTTTTCTTCATTTCATGTCTTAAATACTTTCCAACCATGGATGAATCCAAGCCTGATGGACTCGACCAAGTCAAATCATCATAGACTTTGACTTGAGCAACACACAAGCTATGGTCAAATAATAATAATAATAATAATTAACTCAAGCTATCTAACCCATATCAAGCTTCAAATTAACTCCAATTCATAGCCTATACATGTCCTAATCATTGGCCAATCAAATCCAAATGAAGTTGACCAAGTCAACTAAGGCATGTGGTCAAACTTTTATTTACACATTCAAACTCCAACCCTTAAACTCCAAACCATTGCTAAATCAAAACAACTAGCATTTACCACAAACCCATTTGCCACCTTAGTATTCCACGTGATTGTTGACTAGTCAACAAGTAAGAAAATGGGTCAAAAGTGGTCAAATCCTCTCACTCAAGTTAATCTCCTTCATTCTAAGCCATTCCAGCAATCTTGATACACTCAAACAGGTTCTTAAGTTTTTTTTTAAATCTCTAGTTTAAGCCTAAGCATGGCCCTAGTGGTCTCAAAGGCTCACATGAGGACAAAACTTGTTTTCTAAGTTATTGTCCTTGGGATGTCCTCTTTCCCTTCCATCCTAACAACCTTTAGACAGGTGGGAGCCATCACAAAATAAAGCAAAATAAATCCTAGCCATCCTTAATAGTCTGGGATATTTAATTTTGCCAAATGAGGCAAAATAACCCTCATTCTACACTTAACAATCTCTCACCTCACTCTAGCTTTCAAGCCTTGTTATATTCTTGTCTGAGCTCCTAAGGTATTCCTCTTCATTTCTCTAGCTTAAACCCACTACTCAAACCCTGTCGGCGATAAGATCTTTGGCAAATCGAGACCAAACTCCATCCAAGTCGATTTATTATCGATTTAGTGTGTTTTATGCTGTAATTTCTTCAGGAAATCTAAGCATGAACAGACTACAAATTCAAAGAATAAAAATCATTAAAATCCAATAGTTGGATTGAGGTAAAATCAAAATCCTAGGTTAGAATTCCTAGATTTAAATAAATTTATAGTAAGTGCATTTTAAAAGTTTGTGAGGGTTGTTAAACCCTAAAAAACTAGTCCCGAGGCTAACCAAGAGTTGGGGTAAATTAGTTATTTTAAAATTTTATTTAGTAAATAAAAAGTTAAAATCTCTTGATTCATAAGTATAATTAATTTTATAATAACATAAATCAGATATTTTAAACACTGATTAAATCACAGAAAAATATAAAAATTAAAATGCTAGAAGTAAATAGAAAGAACACACCAAGATTTATTATAGTTTGGTCAACTTGACCTATATCCACTCCTTGGAGACTCCCTCTCCAAGTATTGCACTAAATAAAAGTTATACTTTTTTTTGCTCCCATAGCAAGATGGAGAAGCCTTACAAAATCATTCCACCTACCCGATGAGACAGATAATCTTGAATCCTTTTACTGCCTCTTGGAGTAGGTAGATAACCAAGAAATATTTTTTCACCCACCTGATGAAGGCAGAGAATCTAGGAATATTTTTACTCCCTCCTAGAGTAGGAAGAGAACCTAGAAATTCTTTTACTCTCTTATGGAGTAGGCAAAGGCTCTTAAAATCCTTTTTCACCCACCTGATGAAGGTAGAGAATATAGATCTAATGCTGATGAAGATCTCTCTCAGAGCCACCAAAGAACAAGAGAAACAACTTGAATAACATTATGAACACCTTGCTTGGAGCAACCTTTATGAATCCCACACAACTCCCCCTCACAAATATATATCTCTCTCAAGATCTCCCTCTTCCTTCTCTAAGCTCTCTCTGATCTCCTCTCCAACAAGATATTAACACAAGGGTTAATATAATTGCTTAAATAGAGAGCCTCCAAAAGAAGCCCTAATTTTTAATTTTGCAATACTAATCAACTAGTATAATTGATAGATCATCCTGTTTAATTAGTATAAAATAGCCCTTTTAGCCATAACAAATTGCGTTGCCCTGTATGATTAGTTCAAGAGAAATAGGTTGATCGTTGTAGACAATTGTAATGCCATCTTGGACAATTAGTATAAATCAGTTGAACTTTGTCTAGTATAATACCTGACGATGCCTAATCATCCCATATACTTCTACGTCATTTAAGAAGAAAGGGGTCAATCGTCCTAGACGAATAGTTGAAAAATTATGGTATTCATCTGGTATGATAATTGGAAATCCCCTATCTTCTCATATATATTCTCTGTCATAGATCATCATGTATGATCATAACGAATTAAGTTTTACCATAATTATTCTCCTAATTATTGGATTAATTTAGGCATGATTTTCTTGAATCATCCAGCATTATGTACATTATCCTGTACGATTAGCACAAAATTTGAAAATTAAAATATTTCTTAAATTATGAATGGCGGCTACTTTTCACCATCTGATCTAATCGTGCTAGACAATATGGGTCATCAAGTATGATTACTTTAATTACTCATAATTAGCATGGATGCCCTAATTAATATTTCTATTTTTAACTGATCGTTCAGTATGATTTGAAATCATTATGTATGATTAGGTCAAAAATAGAGAATTCTCTAACTCAACAAATTTCTCCCTATGAGTGTGTGTATAAGGTTACTTAGCTTGCGGTCCACTAGATATATGACTTAACTCAAGAAAAGTGAAAAGTATATTGTGATTGAAATTACAGACAAACTCAATCTTAGTCTACCAGATCTTAAGCTGATTTGTATTACAAGTGATCTTTTAGACTTGAAAGACTAGTTAGCAGGGCAAACAAAATAGATATGTAATAATAACATTAGTAAATAAATAATAATATTTGTTATCATCAAAATCGCAATACTTGGGTCCAGATTTACAATAATCTTCCCCTTTTTAATGATGGCAAACATTGTTGTTAAAAATTTTCAAAGCAAGAATTTTTTTAATTTTTTAATTAAGAAAAAAATGAGACATAAAAAAGAACATAAATAAATCAAATAATATCCACTAAAATATAAGCAAACAACACACTACTCTCCCTTTTGACATCATAAAAAGGAAGAAAAAAATACTAAATAGAATAAAGTATAGAAAGGAAGACTAGTACGAACATAGAAATAAAAAGCAACGACAAACTAGAAAAAGAAAGAACCCTAATTAGGTGGTGGTGGTGTTGGCTTAAAGTATCAGTGAAGAGAGACAAACTTCTTGCCAAAATAGGCCATATCATGGTCATATTGCTGTTGTTTCCAGGCTATATATGCTTCAAAGTGAGCTAGGACTTGGGCATGCTTCTGCTCCTGTACAGCTATGTAGGAGTCAAACCTAGACTCCAACTAATCAAATCTCTCCACCAGCTAATCTATCTGTGATTGTTGGCGGATATGAATAGGTACAAGACTAGGTATTGGACCTTCATTATGCTCATATAGTTCTTGGTAACGAGCCTGACAATGAGAAGCACTTTGAATGACATGGAAGGAAGTATTAGAGTAGAAGATTGGGAACTGATTTGGCATTATAGAAAATTAAAAGTTGTGCTTAGATTATATGATAAATGCTATGATGTGTCATAAGGCCATATTGAGTATTCTCTTATGTTTGGGATCTTTAATGTATGTCAGATTAGAAACATAATAAATTAAAAGATCAACTGCATTAAAGTCTATTTGAGCCATTATGAAGTAAGTTGTAAGAAAAAGAATAAGAGTGATGTTGATTTGATCACTAGCTTTAGGAATGGTGGAATTTCTAAGTATATGCTAGATGATACAAGAATCCTTAACTAGAGTGCTAACCTGAGCAATGTGGAAGTTACTATTGGATCCTCTAAGGGTGGTATTGACAATGGTCTAATCAAACTCGGGATTTGCAACTAAAATATGAATTTTTTAACTAGTAGTGGATAGATGTAGAAAATTATGAAGGTCTTGGTAGGTGATTTCTATTGGTCTCCTATTGACATATGATTGGAGGATAATACACTCATTATTGATTCACAGACTTGCAAATAACTCAAGGAGTATTTCAGAATAAAAAGGATAAGCAAGAGTAAGAATGAAGTTCAAAGTGGTATGAGCAAATGAAGGTAGTACTTGAAAGTGGAGTTCCTCCTTATTGATGATTTAGGAGGCTGTGATTCTGTCATCCTTATATCTTCTATAGGCATCTTCATCAGCTGTCTCAAAAAATCTTAGGTCAACTTGACATCAGGAGGAACATCTAACAATTTTTTATAATCACTTGCCTCCAATCATTGCAAAAGCTTAGATTTTAAAGAAAAAGGAAAAAGTATTAAAGAATTGGAGTGAATATACCATAGAGTTGGGTTATTTATATAGAATTAGCTAGATTATCTCGGTTGATTGTGCAATCATCCAAGACGATCAGGTGCAATTAATTTATCCAGACGATCAATCAAAAAATTTAATTATATCATCTAGGATGGTATGATATCAAATTGGATGATTAGACACAAGCGGTCACCTGAGAATTCATCCTGTATGATCATTGACTAAATGGATCATACATGATGAACACATAAATCATTCGGGATAATGTGTAATAATGGATCACCCTAATAGCATTCAAATCATCCAATCATTTTTGCCACATGGATCATACATAATGAAATAAAAGTTGTCCAGTACGATCACCAATGATTGACTCAAATCAGTCGTTGTATGTGTAGTGAGCGGTGATTGAAATTTCTATTAAGATCATACATGATAATTTGGATCAACCTAGATGATGTGAGTAAAAATTAAAATTTTAAAGAGATGGAATGATTAGGAGGATTCAAAAAATATGAATAAAAATACTAAAAAACACAAAGTAACATAAAAACTAAACAAAAAACCAGTCATAAAATAGAAGAACATAATTTTTTTAAATCTATCAACTTTAGTAAATGATAAATTCACCTTATGAGTAGATTAAAAATTAGCAAGAAATGAATTAATAATGCTGAAATCCAAAAAGGGTATAAATCTGATCTTGTGAATCCTAGCACAGACTTCTTGCAGGTTAGAATTCTTTTTAAACAAAAATATAATTCAGAAAAGAAATAGATAAGAAAAATGATCCATTCAAACTTTATTTTAGAAAAATATATGATATAATAATATTATAAATTAATTAACAAAAATTATAATTTTTAAAATTTAAGTTCTTAAAGATATCAAGCTGCATATGAATTTTTCTAAGATTTTAAAAATTTAACAGAGAAGGAAGCTTATTTATTTATGGGCTCATTTTGTGCCTCTTTTTCAATTATCTAGCTCACTTTACACATATTTTAATTTTTTATACATGTTGGTGTATCTTGTAATTACTTGGCGGCCATTGCACATCTTTTTAATTTTCTTTTGGGCTCATTTTGTGCCTCTTGAAGTTAACTTCCTTTCAAAACCTTTAAAGACTCTCAGTTGTGAGATTATCTTCCAAATATAAGAGAAAAAAATTTACTCTCTAATATATAGAAGATAAAACCATAAATCAGAATCATAATTATATGATAAATGCAATAATCTGATCAAGAAAAAATTGAAAGTGATTTAATGACTTTAAGTGTTATTCATATGAGATATATTACTGTAAGAAGTAAAATAGATCTCAATTTTAAACTTCAACTTTTTAATTTAAAATAGATTTGGCTTCAAAAAAAATTAACCCACTGAGGGAGTTAAAGGAAGAGAGAATCATCATTGTTTCTTCCTTTAATTGATTTAGGGAAGTTAGTCACTGCTTACTAATTTTTAAAACTAAAAGCAATGAAAAATATCATTTAGAAAATCAATATTAGTGACCATTAATTTGGTTCTTTAAAAATATGGAAGTAAAAAATAATAGAAAAAAGAAAAAATTAAAATATAAATACACAAATAGAAGTAGGCATACAAATAAAACAAAATAAAACATCAGTAAATAGAAAGAAACAATTTCAAGCATTAATATCTATTGCACCTAATATGTTTCTTAAGATGTTGAAAGTTTTGAAGGTTAGTAGTTTTCTAAATATATCAGCAAGTTGGTTTTCAGTGGTTACATGGTGTAGCACTTTATCTCTTTTAGTAATATGGTCTCTAATGAAGTGATGTCTTATATCAATATGTTTGATCCTAGAGTGCTGGATTTGGTTCTTTGAAATGCAGATGGCACTAATGTTATCACATATAATTAAAATTATGCATATAGGTAATCCTAAAACCAGAATTTGCTGCTTTAACCAAAAGACCTAGGCTATATAACTTCATAAGGCTATGTACTCAGCTTCAACAGTGGACATGATGACTAAGTTCAATTTTCTATAAGACAAGTAGACTAAGAATTTTCCTATGAATTAACTTGTCCCAGAAGTTCTTTTCCTATCAAATTGACATACTATAAAATTAAATCAGAATATCCTATGATTTCAAAGGAGGTGCTATGCCTAGGATTCCAAATTTCTAAGTCTTGGATTGCTAAGAAATATTTAATGATTCTATTAATAGTAGTCAGGTGGGACTCTTTTGAATTAGCATAAAATATAACATAAATACAAACACTAAATATGATATCGAGTCTGTTGAGTCTAGTAAATAGGTTGTTAGACCTAAGTTAATGTCCCAAAGCTACTAAGAAGGGGGGTGAATTGGTATTTAAAAATTTTCCCTCTTTTGATAAGTTTAACCGAAATTAAAATTTAATGAATTTTTATAAAAAGTTTTTCAACCACAATTTTAAAACACTAAATTAAATGCGGAAAATAAAAGCAGTAAAATAAAAGGACACACGATTTATAGTGGTTCGGTCTAAATCAAACCTACATCCACTCCCCATAGGCCATGAGTATTGCACTAATACCAATAGTGTCTCTCCTTTTGCACCCACAGCAAGGCGGAGAAGCCTACAACCACTATTTTCACCATTACCCGGTGCGGCGGAGAACCGTCGTCCTTTTACACTTTCCCTAGTGTTGGCAGAGAACTGTCATCCTTTTACACACTCCTAGTGAGAGCAGAGAACCCTTCGTCCTTTCACACTCTCTTAATGTGGGCAGAGAATCCTTCATCCTTTCACACTCTCCTAGTGTGGGCAGAGAACCCTTCGTCCTTTTACACTCTCCTAGTGTCGGCAGAGAACCCTTCATCCTTTCACACTCTCCTAGTGTCGGCAGAAAACCGGATCTCCTTGACAGATCTTCTCACAAGAAATCTAGAAGGAAGAAAGAAAAGAGTGAAGTAATCCCAAATCATAAGTAGAGATTCTTATCTTTGAACACCAAGTGAAGCCCTCACACTCCAGTGGTAGGAATCCTCCTTTGAATGCTCTCTCACACTCTCTCCTTGACTCTTCTTTCAATAGGCACGAAGATCAAATGACAAAAAGATTAGGTGGTTGTCTAATTTGAACTATATATATATAAGACAAGAAAAACCGCCCAAGAACTGCAAGTTTTCAATTTTGTACGCAGTAGATCGTCCCGTACGATCGTGGATCGTCCTGGACGATTTTACTTAAAGTGTCGGAAACAAACTTAATGTATATTGATACGAACTATGTTCGTACACGCTCATCATCCCGTACGAACTATATTCGTCCGGTACGAAACGGTTATTACATAGGTCGGTTTCCAAAAATTTTACAGGACGTAACCAACTGACGTAAGTCGGTTCAGTTCGTCTTGAGATGAACAGGTTTCGTCCTGGGCCGATTTTAAACAGAGAGTTTCGTCCAGGGACGAAAATTTATTTCGTCCTGTACGATCTCATACAGAGAGTTTCGTCCAGGGACGAAAATTAATTTCGTCCTGTACGATCTCATACAGAGAGTTTCGTCCCGGTACGAACCTTATTTTTCGTCTGGACGAACAGTGCAAGTGAGAATCCCGAGAAGTTCGTCCCAGGATGAATATTAAATTCGTCCTGGACGATTAGGACTTAGAAAATTTTCTCCTCACATGTTCAATCCATTGCTCTTCTGAGGGGTTAATTGACATGACCGTCCCGTACGAACCAGGTTCGTCCCGTACGATCAGTTCAAAACAATTGTCCCATAAAAGTGTGTGTTATGATTTTTCTCTCAATTACAATCACTCCCTTTCATTTAAAAACTTATGATTTATAAATGAATAGTTTGAAGTCTTCATCGCTTGGAGTTGATTTTCCTGAAATGTTAGTACACACTAGAGCAAAAATAAAACTTCCAAAAAGTGTTAGGAGATATATAAAAAATAATAATATTTGAAATCATCAAAATAATACAAGTTGCAAGAATGTAAAACATGCAAATAGCTACTCTCTCTACAATCTCCCCCTTTTTGATGATGGAAAAACAATTATTGTTTATAGGGTTTCAAATTCTAAGTATCTCCTAAACTCCCCCTGAATTGATAAACTCATGAAAATAAGGAGGCATTTGAATTACTAAAAAAAAATTTATTTTTCAAAAATTTTATACAACTAAAAATAACACAAAAGACAAAACAACAAAACAAAAAATTTAGAACACACATACAAAAATCAAACACTACGAAAACATACATACGCAACAAACAATTTCTCCCCCTTTTTGACAACATCAAAAAGTGAAAAAGAAAAGAATGTTAGAAAAGTAAGCATAAGTGTGAAATTCATTTGATATTTTAATCTTGAAAGTGATTGAAATAAGATATGCAAATAAAATCAAAAACATTAGAAAAACATAAAATTTCATATAATTTAAGAAGTTATATAACTTAGAGAATAATAAGAATTTGTCAAAGGCATGTGTCAATTTAAACATGAAGATAAAGAAAATTATTGCACTAAGGATGAATAAAAAATTTTATTTTTCAAATTTCAATTTAAATTATAAATGAACAGTAGATCAATTTGAATTAAGAGATTAAAAGAGTCTGGAAAGAAGTAATTACTACATGTGGCGCTTTGCGCATCTTTTTCAATATTTTATACTATCACATTTTTGTGCATCTTTTTACTTTGGGCTTACTTTATGCCTCTTTTTGTCATTGCAAATTTTTTGCATAATTCTTTTGATTTTTGTACATTGGTACAATTTTTAAGAGTATTTGAATTCTTTCCAAAATTAATAATCTAAAATTTTAAATTTTTCTAAGTGCATAAATACTAATTGAAAAGAGAAATACAAAATAAGAAAATATCTAAATTGCAATAATAATACCAAGATAATGCAGTCTAAACAAGAGACATGGAATTGAAAATTCTAATAATATCAAGTTATAAGCATGTCTTAAATTTAAAAAAATCATATTTTCTAATGAAATTAATTTAAATTTACATGTTAAATAAAGCACTATTAAGATTAAAAAAAATGAATGTCATAAAGTCTAACACATATTTCTAAAACATTTAACAACAAAACATTGAAACTTATATTAATATCAGGTAAAACTATTATAATTTAAACTTTTTGATATCAATAGTAACATAACTAAAACATGGAAAAAAACAATACACTAAAGGAAATCACTAACACATGAACAATAATGAAACACCGAACAAACATAAAACAAATACTGAACAAACACTGAACAAATCACTCAGATGGACCCTGATCTGGAGGAGGAGGTGGTGCTGCACCAAAAAAGTTGAAGTAACTACTCATCGTGAACATGTTGGAATTAATGGCATTTATTTGTTCACGCATATATCTCATATCCTGATTGTGCTGAAAATATTGCTGCTGCAGGTGAGTTTCAATTTGATCAAATCTTTTATCAAAATGAGCTCTAAATTTTCAAATATTTGAATCAAATCCTCATAATTTGGTCCAGCAGCATATGAAGGTCCAACTTCTTCTTCTGTTTCACTTAAAACTATATGAGTTCTGCTGGGCTCGTCCTTATTGAAGATAGCCCTAAAGGATGCGTCGTTGTAGTAGAGTGATTCTTCAAAGTCTTATTCAGGATGAGTTAAATCATACTTCTTTTCCAAAATATAAGCAATCAGATGTCCTAAGGCTATGTTCTTCTTCCTTTTATGATCAACATGACCAATTTCTGAGAGACCATAAATGTAGTCAATTAGGAGTTGGGCCTCATCTATAGGTTGTTTAGTCATAATCAAGTAGGCAACAGTAGAAAGAAGAGGAGTGATGTTGATTCTATCACCAGCTTTAGGGATAATGAAAATTCTTAGAATGTTCTGGATGATACGGGCTTCACGTAATAAAGTTGATACTTTAGGTTGATGATCCTTAACTCTTATTCCTCTAATCACTCTATTAACTTCAGTCCAGTCAAAATTTGTGGTGGTTAAGGTATGTGCTCTTAAGCCTTCAGTCCTTAGGTTTAGAAATATATCAAAATCATCCTTAGTGATTTCAACTTTCTTTGTGAAAACAAAAGAAGTGATGACAGAATGGTCGGAGTTGAATGACATATTTGCCAAGAAATAGTGAAATGTTTCTCTATTGTAGAAATGGACTTGAGTGAGGATTAAACTAAATTGGGTAGAGGCAAATTAGTGCATTACCTTAAAAGTTAGTTTATCCTGTAGCAGAACTCTAGATGGGGTGATTTTTGCAGAGTCAAACCAAGGAAAAGATTCTTCATTGGCTCTATACAGGAAGTTTTCGAATGTGTTTCTTGGAGGGCCCTTAGCCAAAGTCTTTTGGCGCTTGCTAGAACATTCCATTGAAGGATTTTAAGAGTGGAAAGGTTTGAAAGAGATGTGTGAAAGTGATTGTTCAGTAAAAACTGCCGTTAATTTAAAGAAGAACGACTGTTCGTACTAGACGAAATTTTTGTTCGTCCCGTACGAAAATATTTCATATGGACAAATTAATGAGTTTAAAAAATAACGCCTTTTCTTAAACACACAATTTCTGAAGCATACTTTCGTACAGACTTTTGACCAAGACGATCGTACAGACGAACACGTGTTTGTATAGACGATCAGAAATTTAACTCGTTTTAATGGCAGTTGAAAACCATCCCCCACCATGAACCGACATGTGTTTGTCTGGACGAAGCAAAGGTTCGTACGAATGAAGTTTATAATAAAAATTGTCTTATCCATTCAACTGCTTCATTCAATCGTCCCGTCATTTGAAAAATATTTCGTCCTGGATGATCGTGATGATTGTACAGACGAACTACATTAAAAATTGCTCTTAAGACTGTTCGAAATCACACAGTTAGTCATTTTACACACATCGTCCCTACGAAAAAGTTTCATCCCGGACGATGATGACCACAA
>NW_021319500.1:2957619-2980042 GCF_001605985.2 Dendrobium catenatum | reverse complement strand
CTGAGGGGTTAATTGACATGATCGTCCCGTACGAACTAGATTCGTCCCGTACGATCAATTCACAAAAAATTGTCCCCTAAGAGTGTGTATTGTGATTTTTCATTCAATTACAATCACTCCCTTTCATTTAAAAACTTATGATTTATAAATGAATAGTTTGAAGTGATCATCACTTGGAGTTGATTTTCCTGAACTGTTAGTACACACTAGAGCAAAAATAAAACTTCCAAAAAGTCTTAGGAGATATATAAAAAATAATGATATTTGAAATCATGAAAATAATACAAGTTGTAAGAATGTAAAACATGCAAATAACAACTCTCTCTACAGGGTCTACTAGTAGTCAAGTAAAAAAGTGAACTAATAATTCCTTTGTATTTCTTTTGATCAACATATTTTTCATTTAAATCCTTATCTAACTGAATAGTAAAACTTATGGAAGTGTTGCTTGGCTTGGCTTTATTTATTTCATACTTCTTAACGATGTCCTTAATATATTTTGATTAACTAAGTAAAGTTCCATCATCCTTCTATCTTATACTAAATCCCAAAAATTAATTCAGTTCTCCCATCATACTCATCTCAAATTTCTTACTCATTATTTTTAAAATTGTATTAGAAAGTCTTTTATTAGAGGATCTAAATAAAATATCATAAACATAAATTTGGATAATCAGTAATTCATCTCTTATCTTTTTTAAAAAAAGGGTGGTGTCTACGCTCCCCTTAACAAAAGTTATTTCTAGTATGAATGTGCTTAGCCTTTCATACCATGCCTTGGGTGCTTGTTTAGTCCATATAATGTATTTTTTAATTTGAACACATGATTATAAAATTATGAATTTTCAAAGCCTAGGGTTTGTTCAACATATACATCTTCCTTTATTACCATATTCAAAAAGGAACTCTTAACATCCATTTGGTATAGTTTAAATCCATTAAAATAAGCAAAGGCTAGTAGCACTTTAATAGCTTCCAATGTAGCTACAGGGGCAATGATCTATTTAAAGTGAATCCCTTCTATTTAGTTATATCCCTTAGCCACAAATCTTATCATATTCCTTACCACTACACTAGAATTATTCATTTTATTTTTAAAAACTCATTTAGTTCCAACCACAGTCTGGTCCTTAGGTCTTTCAACTAGTTCCCAAATATCATTCCTTATAAATTAATTTAACTCTTCTTCCATGCCTAAGATCCAAAATTCATCACATAGGGCTTGATTTAGGTTGGTGGGTTCAACCATTGAAATGAAGATAGAGTGATTTAGCTCTTTTTTAAGTCCATAGTTAGTTCTAACACCTTTAGATTATTCTCCTAAAATTAGTTCTTTAGGATGACTTAAAGAATATCTCCATTCTCTTGGCAATGTGTTTTCAAGTTTAACCCTTACCTCCAAATTTAAAGATTTTAATCCTTGGATGACTTTTATAACCTCTTCTTCTTCTATCCTAGACCCTCCAGAATTATCAGATTCATCAAACACAACATGAGTGGTCTCCACAACTACTAGTGTTCTTTTATGAAAAATTTTATAGGATTTCCTAACACTTGAGTAACCTAGAAATACTCCTTCATTAGACTTGGGATCGAAGTTTCCTACTAGAGATTTCCCATTATTCAAAATGAGTACTTTACATCCAAAGACATGAAGGTAAGTGAGGTTGGGTGTCCTATCCTTCAAAATTTCACAGGGTGTCTTGTTTAACTTGGATCTAACATTTACCCTATTCAAAACATAATAGACTGTATTCACCAATTTTTCCCAAAAGTATTTAGGAAGAGAGTATTTAACTAATATAGCTCTAGCGGCTTTTACTAAGATCATATTTTTTTTTTCAGCTATCCCATTCTGACGAGGGATTTTAAGAGCTAAAAACTTGTGATCTATCTCTTACTCCTTACATAAAGATTCAAAATTTTCATTATCAAATTCTCCATTGTGATCGCTATGAATGGTTATAATTTCACAACCTAACTTCCTCTGAATCCAAGTGGAAAAAGACTTAAACTCCTTGAATGATTCACTTTTATGAGATATAAATCTAACCTAAGTAAATTTTAAATAAACATCAATAATTACATACCCAAAGACTTTCACTTATAGTCTTGTAGTGGTGACAGGTCCAAAGAGATCCATGTGAAGGAATTCTAAGGGTTTGCTAGTGTTAATATCTATGATTAAGGGGAAGGAGGATTTGACTTGCTTTCCTAACTAACAGGCATCACAAAAGTGGTACTTAGTGAAATCTAGTTTGGTTATTCCTCTCACTAAGTCTTTTTTGATGATATTTTTAAGGATTTTCATACTTATATGACACAATCTCCTATACTATAACCAGAATTCATCATTAATTATTTTAATGCAAAAAGTAGTGTTAGATTTAATGTAATTTAAATCAAGCATATAGATATTATTGATCCTTTTTTTCTATAAAATAATATTATTATATAAGCTTATTATGCAATTGATAGATAGAAATTTTATGTTGAAGCCTTTATCATAGAGGACTGATGCTGAAAATGTTATATTTTAAGTCATCTACCAATAAAATATTTTCAATGATGAAATTTTTAGAGTTAATAATTATACCTGACCCCACCACTCTCCTGGTGGTATTATCTCCAAGTGTTACATAGCCTCTAACAAAATGAATTGAGTTGCATCTCCAGTCACATGCCTTGAACATTCTCTTTCTAGGTACCATATGCTCTTATGAGGCCTTTTGTAGAGCACACCTACAAATTTATCAGATATTAGATTTAACAACCCAAATAGATTTGAGTCCCATCTTATGAAAAGAAGAATAAAATATATGTATCTTATACTATGAATTTTTCGATCTTAACACCAAATATGTATTATGATAAATGGTGCAAGTGTGGAAGATATGTCCTAGTATGCCCCAAGAAAAATATCTAATATCAGGAAAATGATTTACTAATTTTTTTTGTTATTATGCCTCTTCCTATTTTTGAATGATACATGCTGATGTGATAGATTATAAAACGCTTTAAGTATATGTGATTTTTTATTTTCTTTGAAAGCATTTACTTTAATTTGTAAAAATTAATTTGCACTTTAAAGAAATAATTTTTTAATTTTCATATGATGCTCCCTATTATATATTTTAGATGCAAGAGTTTCTAATCTTTTGCATGAAGCTTCTAATTCAACATGTAATATTTTTAAAGAATTATGAAGCTCAGATAATTTAGAATACTTTTTATTTAAAACATCAAAGTCATCTAACAAGGCCATATGATTACTATCCAAAGTGAAATGATATTTTCTTAGGATTTCATGCTCTTCTGTAGATTTTTAGAAACTTCAAGTAATTGGTCATAGGTAAGCTCACATACCTCTTGTTGATTAGAGTGATTAAGATGATTATCAGCCATTAAGCATATGTTTATTACCTCCTATTTTGCTTCAGTTTCAGAGGAGTCTGATACTAAGTGTGCCAAGAAAGCTTTTTGGGTCCCTTTTTGTCCTTTTTGAACTTAGATTTTTCTTCACCCTTCTCCTTGCTTGGGTGAGCTTTAAGAGTTGGGAACTCAAACTTTGGATGTTTTGGCTTCATGCATTCAAAATAAATAATATCATAAGAAACTTTAAATTTTTTTATTATTCTTACCTTTATTCTATTTCTGATGATGCTTTTTCTTTTTTCTTAAGAAGTTCTTGAGTTACCTAGTTATTAAAGAAATGCCATCATTTTTAGAACCAGAAGAATCAGTGTCAGAATCATTAGCCTTTAAGGCTATAATTTTCTCCTTTTTCTTCTCACCTACATCAAGCTGCATTTGGTTCACTCATTGCTCATAAGCAATGAGGGATCTAAGTAACTTATCAACTAAATAAATATTCAAATCCTTAGATTCAGTAATAGTAATAATTTTTGCATCAAAGAAAGAAGGTAAACATCTCAAAATCTTATTCATTTTCTTATATTTTATGAGTTCTCTTCCTAAGGCATGTAGGAAAGTAACAATCTATGTAAATTTAGTATATATTTCAGAAATTGATTCACTAGATTTCATGTGAAAAAATTAATAATCATTCAGAAGAATGTTTAGCCTAAATTATTTAACTTTGTTTATTTCTTCATTAGTAATACGTAATTTGTCCCAAATTTCTTTACCAATTATACAAGTGAAAACACACATATAATCTTCAGATTTTAAGGCACAGAAAAAATAGTTCAGACATTTGGCATTTAATTGTGCTAAATCTCTATCATTAATTATCAATTCAATAAAAATAATCTCAGTTTTAACACCATTTACTAATCTAGAAGGTGTAGAATAATCATCCTGAGCTAACATCCACATACGATAATCAATTGATTATAAAAATATGGATATGCAAGTTTTCTAAAAATTAAAAGATATATTATCAAAAAGATGTGGTCTAGTAATTAAATATCCTTCTGTGGTGTTTCTAGTTCCAAAGTTATTCATGGATCTAAATTCAAAAGTTTTTTAAAACTTGATCTTATGAATCTCGCTCATATACCACTTGAAAGTTCGTGAGGGTTGTTAAACCCTAAAGAACTTGTCCCGAGGTTGACCAAGAGGGGGAGGGGGGGGGGGGGGGATGAAATTGGTTTATTTAAAAAAAAAATTTAAACAACATAAATAAAAACCTTTGATGTAGAAGTAGAAAAATATTTATAATAACTAAATAAGATAATTTTAAATATAGATCAATCACAAAAATGCGGAATTAAAATATTGTACTAAATTGTGAATTGGGGCTACTTTTCATAATCAATTTGATCTATCTGGATGATAATTGGTTGTCAGGTGATTTTTTTAATCATCATAAATTAACCTGGGCATAATTAGAGTATTTCTTATTTTTAACTGATCATTACTGTATGATTTGAATCATCATGTATGAATTAGGATCAAATATGTCCTAAATTTCTTCTCCCGAGTGTGTGTGTGTAAGGTTACTTGCTAGGGTACTGGATACATAACTTTAACTCAGAAAATAAAGTAAATTGAGATTAAAATTGAGATGAATTAATCCTTACTCACACTGATTTTGATACTGATTTACTTGAAGTGATCTTATTGACCTGAAAGATTAGTTAGCAGGGTATTAAAAATAGTACAACAATATAAGTAGTAGTAAAGAATAATAATATTTGTTATATCAAAATCAATACTTGGTCTAGATTTGCAACATATTTTTATGCCATAAAATCAATCCTCATGAATACTCTTTATTGTGTTAATATCTTTTTAAATTTTTGTTTATTTTATTGAGTATATCGAGATAATGAGCTAAATAATCATTTTTAGGGTTCAACATGGTGAGGTGCATGAACTACATGTTTTTTAAAACTTGTTTGTGCGAATCAAACGATAGAGATTAAAGCCTCACACAGTCGTTTTTAACGCATCGATCGATCCCACAGTTAATCCCTCTATCTGGAATCTATCTGAGTCTTCCATTTCAAAATGATTATAACCATAGCTAGAAGCACATCTAAATGGGTAAGTAAAGGCTTGTACGTTGCATCGCCTTTGGCATTAATGGCAATGATTAATCAACGATGCATAAGGCATTAGCCATTAATCGCCGCACCAAGCTAATGATTTATCGTGATTTTGATCTATGAACTGCGAGCCGATGCATGTCTCCAACTGCCGCTGGCACCAACATTGATTTAGTTTTATTTAAATTCATTTTAAAAACTAGTTTTCTTTTTAAAAACATAGAAATTTAAATGAATTAAACAATTAAGACTTTATATTAAATATTTTACTAAAATACTTTATTTAAATTAAAATTAATTTAAATATTTATATACTTTAATTTATACAAAATTAATATTTGGCTTTTAATTAAATTAAAATTAAATTAAATCTAAATAATTTCAAAATTTTTAAAAAATTTACTTTGATATATATTTTTTTTTAGAGGATATTTAAAAATTATTTTTAATTTTAAAGCTTTTTTATAATAATTACTTTTACTACTCTTAAATTAATTTAAGACTATATATTAATAAAAAGTTAAATTAATTAAGTAAAATTTTGTGTTTTATACAATCAATTAGTCAAACTTAAATACTTTAATTTAAAATTAAAATAATTTTAAAATATTTTACATATTTTAAATAATTTTAAACATTTAATATTTGATATTTAATTAAATGTAATTTCAAATATCTTAATTTTAAAGTTAATTTTTTTTTAAGTATCTCTGCTTATTAGATATCTTTCTATATTTATTTTAATTAAATGTTAATATTATTTTAAATTTTCCTAAATTCAAGATAGAGGTTTTAACACTTAATTTTGAAACTTAATTTTAAATTATGCATATATTAAATTCTTGCATGCATTTGAGTGATGTTTTGAAATTTTAAACAAAGATTCGTTGAGTTTGAAGGGACTAAATTTGGATTAATTAGTTGATGATTATGCCATGATCATCCTTTCTTTAATTTGTTTTAAGTTTTTAAGTTATATCTTGATTTTATATATGATGCATAAGCACTTAGTATAAGGCTCTCCTAGTTCTAGGACTCTTATTTGGTGTGATTACACTTTACATGTGCATGTTAAGGATTAGAGAACATCAATTTCAATCCTACACAATTTAGTGACATTTAGGGACAATAATTAAGAACTTGTTTAGAAATTTAAGAAAATTTTAGAAATTAAAATGTGTATCTATTAAGGGTGAAGCTTGAAACACTTAAACTTAGTGATATTCCATACCTTAGAAAAAATTCTCTTTGATTTTAAAAATCATTAAGCCAGTTAATTCAAGATTAATTCATTGATTAACATCAAAACATAAAAATTTTCTATAATTTCAAATTAAATAAAAAAATATAAATAACAAGTCAAATTAACTAAAATTTAACCTTTGATTAGAGAAAATTAAAAGCCCCATGTAATAAATTTTAATTTTAAGTGAAAATTAATATTTAATTAATTAAAAGGAATAAAAATTCTAAAAATTCTTAAACCCTTGAAAGCACTCTCTTAAGTTATTATTGATCTTTGGGAGTGATTTTAAGAAGTTTGGAATCAGTTTGGATTCAAATCCTAAAAGTCATTTAATTAAATCAATTAAATAATTTAAATAAATATCAAAATTTTAAAAATTCATAATTAATCAAGAAAATTTCAAATCAAGCAAACTCAAAGCCATTCAATTTCATTTAAGGTCTAATATTTTTAAAAAATTCAAACTATAAAAAATAATTCAAAATGAAAAAGCCAACAATTTCGTCAATTATAATTGAAAATCAAGCCAAAACATTAAAAATTTAAAACTAAATATAAAAAAATCTAAATCAAGAAAATTTAGAGTCTAACTACTAATAATAAGGTTTAATATTTAATAATATTAAAACTTTAGAGTTCAATCTAAATAAAAAAAATAAAATTTTTATCCCTTAATTTAATATATTAAATAATTCATAAAATTCCAGAAATTCAATAATTTACTTAAAATTCTAGAAAATATTAAATTCAATCTTTAAGATCAATTAAAAATTAATCTTAATTAAAAACTACTAACCTTTAAGTTTTAATCAAATAAACTCCTTAATTCATACTAGTTACTACTAGTTAACCAGGGCCTATGAGGCTATTAAGTTAGTCCTAAGAAGTATGAAATAAACTTCATGACTATGATTTAACAAAGGTAATAATCACCCAATATTTAAATACATCTTAAGATTAATTTAAAATATTAATATTTAAACTTTAATTAAATCTCCCTTAAGCCTTTCAACCAACCAGAATACAGGGAACTTTAACTAACTATACTATATAGGATATATCCAAACCACACAATCTTCTCCACACATATTAGATGATTTGTTAAGACAACCAACTCTAAATTTAGGCTAGACGAGTATTTACTTTCTTATTGTTGTGTGTCGGGTTTTTTGCATTTTCACTACATGCTGGTTATTAAAATTAAATTATTGACGTGATTGCTTTTTTAAATTTCAATGCAATATATAAAGTAATTTGATGAGCATTAGATTACCCTTATGTTATAAATGATATGGTTGCTCACATAATCTTTTGCAGGTTTTCATGCACGTATAGGGCTATAAAAATAAAGGGGGTACAATTTAAGCTTTTTAAAATTAATAAATTTTCTTATAAGTGCTAGGCATGCGTGTATTCCCCTTTAAAATTGAGAGAGCATGACCAAGTGTGGCTATGATTTAAGCATTTTTGATAATTTGATATATATATATAACTTTTTGAGATGTTGAATTTAATCATAACTACTTATGATAACTTTGTAGGTTATATTTGAGTCTAAATTTATCTCTTTTCAAATTTCAATATAATTTAATTGCAATCGAGTTGTAATGTAAAAGTGACAGTTGTGATGTGATACAAGTTTTCCAACTTGGAATCCAAAGAAAAGGGAACATCCCTTAAGAGAGAGTTCATTTCTATTTGGAGTTCCAAGTAAGGATACTTTGAGAATTCAAAGAAAAAAGATAACTCCCCTCCGGGGGGAAATTTTTTTTCATTTGAATATTCGTACTCGATAAATCTAAGGAGTTCACATAAAGATGAAGAATTGAAGACCGAGAAGAATCTCATTCTTAAAAATCACTTGTGTCTATTCTAGGAGTGAATCTGGATTATTGTTAGTGGTACTCGACCACTTTTACTTTCTATAGACCCGTGTTGTAATATTAAACAACACTTGCCACATGAACTTTAAATTTATTTAATTATTAATTAAATTGATTATTTACATTGATTGAGGTTAGAAATATCTACTTTTTATAATTTTTTATTACATGCCAATTTTAATTTAGCCTAGAATTTGATTGGAGGCTCATGAGGGCATAGTAAAATATTTTCTATTTAAATTAATTAAAAATTATCATGCTAATATAGAAACTCTAACAACTTTAAGAAGTAAGCTCGGATCACTAAGGGTCTCATATATATATTTTAAATTTTCTCTTCTTTGTTATGCACCTCCCCACCTATGGGTTCTGGTAGACCACCTAGCCTATTAGGGTGCCGATCTATTGAAGGGATGTTGTGTAATCTCTAGAATAAAAATTATTTTTAAACATTTTTTTTTAAAATTGTTTCATTTCAAATTTATGCATTTCATTGAGTCAATTAGCATGCATTGTATTAAAAATAAATTTAAAAGAGAATAAAATTTAATTGTATTTACTTTAAGCATAAATTACCTAACATAAGTCAAGGGGCTAACTCAAATTTGTTCTGATGTTAGACCCATCCTCTCAAAATATAATTAAACGTCCGTACCACTCTTTTATAAAAAAAAGACTTAACATATGAATTTTAAGCACTTAAGTGGTAAGTTGACTCTCCAATCCAGGCCAGAATAAGTTCATACTTATATAACAATAGCTATACTCGGGATACTATTATCTAGTTCCCAATTTAGATTTATGTTCAGAGGTAGGTTTAGCCATTAAGTCTTCAACCTTTTGGGAATATAGTCCCAATATTCTAAAAAAAATGTTAACTCAAACTAAAATTCCTCTTCAATCAAAAACTTAAACCACAACATATAGGATAGACTGTTGTTTTTGAAGTGTTTCAGAATCCCAAAATGCCTTCTACCTCTCCCTTTTTAACCTCTAAAAATAAGTGTTCAATTTTGATACATTCTCATTTAAAATTCTAGCTTCAATCCTTTGATATCAATCATTGAGAAATTCTAAATAAAAATTCTACCATTATTTTAATTAAGAGTAATCATAAAAAAATATGGTTTCCTACAATATAATTAACAACGATGGATTACGCTCGTAGGAGATTTAGAACCCATATCAATTTTGAAATTTTAATTAATTATCTTTTAAAAAAAGTTAATAATCATTATCATTATATTCAAATGATTGATAGTTGACGATATCTTCTTTTCTCGGGAAGATATATCAATCTATTATCATAACTTTAATTATAAAATTAATAATCCCTTATCCATATTATTATAGTCAAACACTCAATCAAACATATATGGTTCTTCCCTGAGTTTGACTATGATAACCAGAATAAACGTGCATTTTAGTAATCTAAACCCATTAACAAATGATATTTTCACCTTTCGAGGTAGTATATTATTCATAATGACGTATTCATTTTTAAAATTGAAATTTTAGAAATTAAATTCTCAAACAAAAATTAATCTTTTCAATACTCTACTTTTTAAACAAACATATAACCTACATGTTCTTCAAAAAAATTTAGAAATAGTCCTTCATGAGTTTTATCATCTGGTGTTATAGTGTATCGTTCATAAAGAATAACTAATTACTCCACTTTAAATTGATAACTACAACAAATTATAATAAAAATGATAATATTGTACTATTTTAAAAGATAAATTATTTGTTAATAGTTAATAGAAAATATCTCATGTTAACAAATCAATTGATACTATTCAATGCTATTCCAAGTATAATAGCAAATCTAAGTGGATTATCTCTATACTATATTATTTCAATTCCCAGTACATATTAGTCAATTAATAAGCTACCAAAAAATCTAAAAAATACTGAAATAAAATTTCTAATAATATTTATAGAATTATTTAGAAGATACTTTTCATTATAATTTATCAAACACAATGTAATGTTTAATATGTAAGTCATTTAAATAAAAAAGCTTGCATGTGGTGCAGTACAATCAATGAGTAAGTAATTAATACTATATCCATTTATTTTGTTTGCATAAATATTTTGAATTTTATGACTTGATGAAAATTATATGTAAAATATTTTAATAGATTGTATAAAATTAAAATGTCTAAGATTAAATTAGTTTAACTTATCTTAAAAAACATGCTTTTGCTGTATAAAATAGGTGTACTTAAGACATTTAACTCGATGTCAATTAATATAGTTTTAATTGAATTTAATGTATTTATTTCCAACCCTAGTGCACTTAAGCTTGTAATTATAATGTTGATGATCACAAATATACTTTGGTATGTGCTAATAATTTCATATAAGCTTAGTGCATGAGTGAGCTCAATTACTTAAAGTGAAGCATAAAATTGCAAATCTAGTATCGAGTGTGCAACCATAATGTCATTGCAAAATCAAGCTTCAAGCAATAATTATCTTTGAGGATGAAGGCATGGTGCCTTTGGCCATGCACAAGGGGAAACCGTAGACATGCCAAGATTTTCTATATGGCAAACGTTTTGTCATATCCATTACAAATTCTTTAGGACAATATTTCCAAATTAGCATAACAAGGCTCAAATTTAGAATATCAAGCTACCTTTAAGGATTTGACATTTATTGTTTTAAATTTATCAAAGTTCTTCTAATGCTATGATATTAAGTTTGTCATACCCCATAATCTATATTGAAAAGAATTAAATCTTTATTTTTTTCTTATGACAACTAGAGCTTTCTAATTTCTTTTAATAATATTAATATCAGTGAAAACAAATATATTAATTAAAATATTAGTACATATGTATTCATCACTCTAAAAATCATGTATAATAGTCAGGTCATATAAATTTTAATATGCCATCTTCCTTGTCATTATCCAACCTGATAAAACCAACTAATGGGATCAGTTTATCATGTTAAGCTGTGACAGACAAATTTCAAAATTTAGTTTTAATTCTTTTTAGATTTCTCTCGTAATATATATTTTAAAATAAATAATAAACTACAGAGATACTAAAATATCCAAATGAATAAAATTAAACTTATATAAAAGATTTTTTTTTCATTAATCATCAAAATGACATATACAATCACATTTATGACTATAAAAAGGCTAAAAAATAGAATAATAAACTAGTCATGATTGTCAAAAAATCAATAAAAGAAATATTTATTTACTCATATCAAATTCTGAACTGCTAATCAACATATTCCTTTCCTTACCCAAACATTAATAATAAAATGTAAAACTAGAATGAGCTAAAACAGCTCGGCAAACCACAAGCACCAATCAAAATATCCAAATATTTCTTTCATTAAATATTTTTCAAAATGATTAAATAAGGTATAATAAAAAACTATGTTGAGTAAAGTAATAATAGCATAATAACTATCCAAAAATTCAAATATTATCACTAAACATCCAAATAATAAAATTTCATATCATATAATATAACATAACAGATTTCTCTGATTCTAAATAGAATCCTAAAGAATTTTGGCCCTTTATTATTCTCAATATGATTATAACACCAGAACATATCCGTTGTTACCAGACCATGACATTTTTTTTTCACGAAAACATGTCTTATAGGAACCAAAATATCTTATTTTTTTCATGGTGATTTTCTTAGAACTTTTCAATTCAAACCATACGGCACATAATTTCAAAACCCCAAGTGTACAATTTTCAAAAATATTTTGAATCTCAATGATCTATAATATAAAAAGTTATGCGGTGTAAGTTTTATCAGTGCAAAATTATCCTTATTTTTTGTTATCACAAATATAAATTTATTTCAATAAAATTAGAAAAATTTTATATTTTTAAAAATTAAGATAGACATAATATGACTTATCTTGATCCACACAACTTTCAAAACTGGGCCTATGACTAAAAATGACCTGAAGTGGCTTAACTCCCATTCTTTTCTTTGAAAATCATTCTCTTTTTTTTTTCTTACTTGGCTGCCAAAATGTTTGAATGAATGAAATAATGGAAATTTAATATATTTAAGCAAAGAAAATGGTAGCATGCATGTAATCACTCGATTTAGAACATCAATAATCAGTATGATCATGAATCTATGCAGAAATATTAAAGCATATGCAATAACAACAAAATTTATAAAGAAGTAAGATAGTATGGTATGGAAGCTGGTAAAATTTTATTTTATGAAAATAATGACATCTATAAACTAGTAGACTAAGATGGATCTTGAATCAATTCAAATCAATAAAGCAAGCAATAATTCTTCTTAAATTGCATGTTGTAGCAATACTATCAAGTTAACAAGATGATCATATAAACAATAAAATTGATGTATTTATAAAGACTATCAAAATTCATAGTAATGAAGTAGTATTAGTAAATCATATAAGAGTACACACATGTGGCTCGATTATTCTATATAAGAAGCAAATTAGTATTTTATATCACCTGCTTACTATCTTAGTATATAACATGCTCTATAACATGAATCATATGCTTAGTAATAGTAGTCAGTATAGTGACATGAAAATAATTGACAATAATAGTAAAATTGAATAGTAATAGCAAAGCTGTGCAACAATAGTAAATCAATACAATAAAAGTAATTCCATACTGTAATAATAAATCAATAAAGTAACAATAAATTCATTCAGTGACAGTAAATTCTTATAATGATAAGAAATACATACATTCCAATAATCACACTAAACAAATAATGAGTTCTGGCATATGTGGTGTTTTATCAATAATCATTGTCTCAATAAACAATATCGTTACTCTTAGTCAATCAACACAATAATTAAATTCTTATAACTCTCAATCAGTGAATCACATGAATTAGTGAAATATATTATTAACCTACTTTTCACCATCAAACATCTATCATGGTTCTAGTTAATACTTTGTAGGTCAATATACTTGCATGCATGTCATGTCATAGTGTTTGATGAAGGATCAAATTGTGCATTTTACCTAAATTCATGATCAATTTTGGAATTTAGTCCTTTTAATCATATATTGCACTATGATGTTTAAAATATGTGTGATCAGGATTGATGTTGATTTGATGAGTATTTTACATGCATGTTCATTTTGTGTATAAAATCTTTTGATCAAGATCTCATTTCATGAAGTGGTTTACTTTTTAATCTTTCTTCCACTGGTAAGTTTCAGTTAAAAGATGCTTGGGAAAATTTAAGAACTAAGAAGGAGCATAAAATGATTTATTCGGCCTTTTGGCATATTAATTTCCCTTTATCCTACTCTATTCTTTTATGGAGATGTATTAAAGGCTTCATTCCGGTTGATGTTATGCTTCAAAATAAAGGTATTTCTATGCCTTCCAAATGCTATTGCTGCTCTAATGTGGAAACTATTGATCATATCTTTGTGAATGGGGCTATAGCTCAAGAGGTTTGGAGGTATTTCACTAACCTTGCCAGCAAGAATTTTAATTCTAATCACAATACTGTTATTTCTGTTTTGGAGCTATGGGCTTATGCTCAGAAAGGTCATATTTTTAATTTTATTCCCATTCTTATATTTTGGTATATTTTGAAGGCTAGAAATGATGCTAAACACAATTCTATTAAGATGAATGATCTTCAAATTATTTCTAATATTAAGTTTAAAGTTCTGCAAGCTTTTTGTTACAATATTGTTAGCTCTCAAAATTTCAAAAATTGCAAAAACTTGATCAGTTCTTTTGGTATCACTGTTGACATGGAGCATGATAATGTTACTGAGAGAATTGTTAATTGGAGGAAACCTACACCTCCTTTTGTGAAACTTAATTCGGATGGCTCTGTTAATAATCTCTCTGCGGGTGCTGGTGGTATTATCCGTGATAGTTCTGGCTCTGTTTTGGCTGCTTTTGCTGCTCCTATCCATCATTCTAATGCCATTACTGCTGAGCTTTTGGCTTTAAATTATGGGTTAAAAATATGCAAAAACAGAGGTTTCAACAATGTTTGGATTGAGGTTGATGATATGCTCCTCATACAAATCATTAATGGTACTATTCCTGGTAATCCTCAAAACTTTTACCTTATTAGGGAAATTAAACACTGTATCTCCTCTATGAATTTCTTTATTTCTCATATTTACCGGGAAGCTAACGTTTGTGCGGATTGGTTAGCTAAAAAAGGTTGCTCTTTATCTAACTATGAAGAGCTGGATATTAGGATGTTAAATCCTATTTTGAAGGGTATGGTCTATTTGGATAAAGCTGGTATGCCTTATATTAAGAATGTGTAAGTTTAGTGTATTTGTTTTTATCCTTTTTTTTGTTTTCTGGGGTTCTTTTTGCTGACAGGTTTGTTTTGCTATTTGGGAGCTGCTACTAGTTATCCCCATTTTACCTTTGGCTGGAACTTTAAGTTGTGCAGGATATATTGCTTTTCTGGGCACCTTTGTTTCTGCTCTGGTATGTTTTCTAGGAATGTTTGTGATTGTGCTCAGTTATTCTGTCACATTGCTTCTATTAGTTTTGGCAGTTTGGTTGGTAAGAATAGTTTCATCTTCCTCTTTGTGGGTTACGTTTTTCCTAAGGGTGTCTCTGTTTACCTTCATAACTTTTATATTATGAATATCATTATTCACTCTTGCTGGATTCGTTTTAGAAATTGGTTTAGTTTTTGTTGCCAGCACTCTTTTAGACGATTTTGTATTACCTGGGACCATTTTGGTGTGAGTTTTGAGTCCGTCCAGGCATTTCTTGACTTTCATGCTCAAATTAATACTACTATTGGGAGTAAGTGTTTTAAGTCTGTTGTTGTTTGGGGTTGGATTAAGGATTTATATTGGAAATATGGTTCTTTGGTGATGGCTGCTGGTAAGGCTTTTGTGTCTGTTCATAGTGTCTTTAGCAAGACTATCTTCTTGAGCCTGTTCATTTTTTGGGGATATATCTTTGTCCCGATTTTTTCTACTCCTAAGGATATTAGAGGACCTGGTACCTCTTTTTACTTCTCTTTTCTGACTTTTTTGGAGAGTTTTCTTTGCAGTTTCCTTCTTTTTGGGTGCATGAATGATTGCAAGATGAGTATTTGCTTGAGTCCTATGCAGTTTTCTTGTGTGGACTACTGGTTTTTTGTGCTGTAGCTGGGGTATCTTTGTATCATTCTGGATCTTTGCTGCCAGTGGAAATCTTGTGTGTTTTTCTGCAACAAATATTACTGTAATCGAATCAAGTCATCTGCCAACTATTTTCTGCTCTTTTTCACTGCTCTTTTAAACTTTTTATCTTCTAATTTTGCATTTTGGAGAGTGCCTTGCTGGTTTAATTCCACTTTTTTCTTCATGATCTGCTTTGACATTCAGGTAACTCTATTTTGGTTTCTTTTTGTGCTGCTTTCCTTTTTGCTTATCCTTTTTTGCAGAAGCTGATGTCGAACGCTTATCTTCTGAGCTTCCTTTTTTGGGTGCTGAGAGTCTTCAGCCCTAGTTATTTTCCTTGCTTTTCTTGTAATATTAGGTTAAGGAACCACAGGCTCATAGGTATTTTTTTCTTTTTGTTTGTAGCTCAATCGAGCATTAACGAGCTAGTGGATCCTTTTAAGGACTATGTATCCTCAATTTTGAAATTAACATGTAGGCCCAACCGCAGGTTTTAATTGAAAAAAAAAAGTGTGAATTCAAAGGTTGATTGGTACCAAGCCAGACTCGATCTAGGTCGTTTGATCGATGGTTTCTTTTGATATTTCTTTGGATAAGGAGGGGTAGTTCACCTCTCATGCTATTAGTTTTTATGCAAAGGCCAGTTCACTCCCTTAAATTCATGCTTACAAAAGGCTAGGGCTGACTAAGAAAAGAGAGAGAGAGAGAGAGAGAGAGAGAGAGAGAGAGAGAGAGAGAGAGAGAGAGAGCTCATTCTCATGCAAGACCCATGCCACTCAACTTCCATCTCCCTTGCCCGATCTTCACCTCACGAGCAGCCCTCCAACTACAAACATCCATACCCTTACTTCCTTTCCCTTACGACAATGCAGCTGACCACCTACCACGAGCCTGATCTCTACACTCACTCGAGACCTTCCAGCTGACTTCCCTTCCCCCCTTCTTTCGTCGCCTATGCATAAGCAACCTTCCCTGACCCATCCACCATACTGACTCCAACTTTGTCTGACTGGCTGAATCCTGACCCACCACTGATTTTACCTCCAATCCAGTCGGCTGACCTTCCCTAGTGACAGTTCAACTGTCAGACATTTGAATCCGACCACTTGTTATTGTTTAGTCTCCCGAAGCGCTAACTACCTGACCTGCCACCGGTTATCCATCGACTAACTTGCCTTTATCCAACCACAAGCTTTAAACTTTAATAAGTTGACTTGTCTTCATCTAGTGAATAATATATAATAAGGATTATGTATTTATTGAATAAAAAATTTTATGATTTGATTGATGTCCGCCTAGGATGTTTGACCTATCTGAGATCGTATGACAGAGCACTGCTGGATGACATTAACCTCTTCTAAGATCTTATAATGTCAGAATGTTGATATGAATGATCTTATAAGATTGGAGTAATAATTACCCCCCAATCAGGAATGGCGTTCCCATAGACGGCGCCAAATTGTTATGTTCTAAAATATTCATGGGAGTAGAGAAATATAAAGTTTAACATCTTAGCTTTGTAAGAAGATCCAGCACATAATTAGATAAAAAGAGAGTGTGCAACATTTATAAGAGACAACAAGATTTTTATGTTGAAAATCCTAAGAAGGGGAAAAACTATAGGGCCTGGTACAATTTGAATAAATTCATTATCATTTGCAGTTGATTTCAAATGAGGCCCTTCCTTGGAGGAAGGGCTTGGCTTGATGTATTAAGTATACATCATATAGAGTATATTACATGGTGAGAGTTTAAAAAATCAATATTATTGACATGTTCGCTTGGTCAAAAAGACCACAGTCTGTGGGCGACAGAGATTGAAAATATTGTAGTCAGGTGATGGTGATCGAAAGGATCGTAGTTGGCAGGTGACAAAGGTTGGAAAAATTATTATTAGGCGATAGAGGTTAGAAAGGACCATAGTTTGGTGATGGGGGTTGGAAGAACCATAGTCGGTGTACAACAATAGTTAGAAAGACCATTGTCCAGTGACGGCAGTCGAAAGGATCATAATTAGGCGACGAGGCCAAAAGGACCATAGTCGACAGGAGACAGTGGTCAAAAAGACCATTGTCCATCAATATAAGTCGAAAGGACCGTAGTTTGGCGATAAAGGTCGGAGGAACCATAATTGACATTCGACAGTTGAGAAAGATCATTCTTGGGTGATGTAGGTTGAAAGGACCGTAGTTGGCGGGCGACGGTGATTAAAAAGATTGTTATTGACAACGAAGGTAGAAAGGACCATTTTCTGGCAACCGATAGAAGTCTTGTGATGGATGAAAGTTTAGTGTCAGACAAAAATTTGATGAAAGTTTGTTGACGGGTAGAAGTTCATGATGGATGGAAGTCCATAATCAAGTAAAAGTTTGACAAAAGTTCGATGATAGGAGAAAGTCCGGCGATGAACAAAAGTTTGGCATCGAAAAGAAGTTCGCTGAAAGTCTTGTGACTAGTAGAAGTCCGGCAATGGGAAAAAGTTTGGAGATGGACAAAAGTTTGATGTATGGTAGGAGTCCGACGAATGTCCAGTAACCAGCAGAAGTCCGGTAATGTGTATAAGTTTTGAGATGGACCGAAGTTCACCATTGGGTAAAAGTTCAACGGATGTTTGGTGACCAGCAAAAGTTTCATGATGTGCAGTAGTCCGGAGATGGACAGAAGTTCAACTTCGGGTAGAAGTCTGACGAAAGTCTGTCGACCTGCAAAAGTTTAGAGATGGATGGAAGCCCGGCGTTTGGCAGAAATTCGACCAATGTTTAGCGATGGGTGAAAGTCTGACGATGAATAGATGTCCAGCATCAGGTAAAAGTTTGATAAAAGTATGGTGACGGGCAAAAATTTGGCGACAGGCGGAAGTCCGATAATGGACGAAAGTTTAGTGTCAGATTAAAGTCTAACGAAAGTTTGGAGACACGCAGAAGTCCGGCGGCGGATATAATCCTCCAACGGGATGAAGTCTGGAGATGTACAAGAATTTGATGATCTTTGCCTCATTAGATTTGTCTCGTCTAAGAGTCAGCTTCATTCAAACTAGGAAAAACTCTGGTAAGAGTGCAAAACTCATATAATTTTGAATTAATTAATGAATAATATTACATATATATACCCTTAACTTAATCTCAATAAGTTATGTTCTTCATGTAAATAGAATAGAAACTATAAATTAATTAATATAGTCAGCCCATTATCAAATAAAACAAGTTATGTACAAAACTTACATAACCAAACAAGCCGACGTTTAGTTAAATAACCGAAATCATACCACACTGAAATTCATAAATCTATATGGTTGAGTCCACCGATATTCGATCCTATACCTTTCACTTATTTCTTCAAAAATATTAGGGGTGTCAATTTCGGGTCACGGGTCGGGTTCGGGCTCGAACCCAACTGACACCCGAGTGGAAAAGCGGTCAACCCTAACCCGACCGCGGTAGAGAAAACGGGTCGAAAATCCGAACCCGGACCCGACCCGGCGGGTTGCCGGGTTGACCGACACGACCCGACGCCCACGGCGCACGCGCGCAGGCGCGCAGGCGACAGCGCACGCGGACAGCAGCGCGCGGCACGCGGCGCGGGCGGGGCAGCGCGCGGCGTCGGCAGCGGCAGGGCAGCGGCAGGGGGCAGCGCGCGGCGCGCGGCAGCGGGGCAGTGCGCGCAGCGCGAGCACGCGGCGGGGCAGCGGGCAGCGGCGCGTCACGCGGGGCAGCGCGCAGCGGGCCGGGCAGCGGGGCAGCGGGGCCGGGCAGCGGCGGGCAGCGGGCAGGCAGCGGGCGCGCAGCGGGCGGCAGCGGCGGCAGCGGTGGCAGTGGGCAGCGGGGCGGTCAGCGGCAGGTGGCACAGTTGGGACACGGAGATGGACGACGGTAGGACAACGTGAGCTGACGTCAGCGGGGCATAGAGAGCTGATGGGAGAGCGCGGTGTCCCGCTCTTCACATTTGAGTATGCAGGCGAGAATACTGCGTAGAGTAACTATGAAATTGTCTTGGAAGGCGGGATTCGAAATTTTTTTGATTAAGAGTTGCGGTCATACCCGAACGCCGACCCGTTTTTTGAAACGGGTCATTCTGGAACCCGAACCCGACCCGTTTGAATCGGGTCGGGTCAACCGGCGGTAATCGTCCTAAGGGTCGTGGTCCGGTCCGGGTTTTCGTAGTCGTGTCAAAAATTGACACCCTATCAATAATATTATCTAACTCTTTCATTTATAAATAATTAAAAATCTAAAATAATAAAATTATTTAATGAGCGGCATAATACAACATAGTGGGTTATTAAATTCAATTTTTGCTTACAGGACACAAATAACAGCTTCTGAGTTTGCAACTTTTATATTCCAAACTGGTAACATTTCTCATCTTAAATCCAAGTTAATATCAATTCGTTAAAAAAAAAAAAGTCTGTTATAATATCAAAGAAAATTGCTTGAACTTATTTTCTATAACTTCTTTTCTTAGACTTCTCATTCAAGAAGAAAGAATGAACAACATCATTAATCACAATCATCATGAATTTGATGCATTTTATAATGACAAAAATGTTTAAAATGAAACATTAAGATGTTAAATATGTATTAGCATCGAATAGACTGAAGAATACTTCACAATAGTCACAATATACTTTAGCCTTAATTATTGAACTTATTCAAAGTCTTTAAATATTTTTTCTAATTTTTAACAATATATTTAATGTAATATAGGATAGTCATCAGATATTATTAATAACAACTTCCATGTCAGCAAAATCTATAAATAATCAGAGACTCAGTAATGTCATAGATAATCGAATATGAGCGATTTTTAATTCACTGTATCTAGCTTGTAGCTACTTAACTTAAGTATTAAAAATGGTTATCAGTTGGCGAGAAACATCAAGGATCTGGTATGCATGCCATCTTGAATATATATAGTCCAGATTACATACTATGATTAAAGTGTTCTGATTTATCACATAAGATTGATATATTTATCTAAAATACTATAATAATTAATTAAACATCTAAATCCATTGATAATAAAGCTAATTTAATGCAAAGTACATGCTCTCTTGAAATTACAGTAGTTAAACCTTTTAAAGCTGAATATAAATCCAAACTAATAATAATAAGATATAGAGCTTTAAATAAGCTTTATTTTATCCGACATAAATACTATTAATTAATAAATTAAGTAATTAATAAATCTAATACTAGAAATCTACAATATATCTACTTTAAAAAAGCGTTTAGTGTCAAATCCCACAGGAAACAACCAACCTTTTATTTTATTTACTAATGATAAATCAACGACCAAATCATTTATTGATAAAATTTTTATTATTTTTTTGTTATAATTATTTGTATTCTATTATTCATTTATTTAAAGATAAATAGCAATATGGATATTACATACATTCCAAAACGCCTTAATAGAATACTTGCACATTAAATACATAATTAATAATTTTGAACTATTAATGAATTTAAACATAATTGAACTAATTTAGGTTAGGGTTTAAGAGATTCCATATAGCAACGCATTTCTATTGTGATATACATTCCAATATATAGGTGTAATAAGCTTCGTTTAGGATATTTTTTTTTAAAATTTTGATTACCAACTTTTTGATAGATGCATGTTGTGATAAGTTTGTTTTGTTTGAATTATTCAAAAGCTATTCATGTTAATACAATTTATCAATTTTTATATGTTCACTATTATCTAAACTAGGTGAAGCCTCACCAACTTTGTGATGCTATTAATCTCAATTTGAGTGTTAAATAACGATACCCCCCGAGCTAATTCCTCAGCTTTCGTTGAGGTCAAATAGCTAGACACACCCCAGCTTAGGATAATAGCGCTTGCAAGTTTTCTTTAGGAATTTTTGTTCTTTGATTTCAACTTTCCGATTCTTTTTTCATTTTTATTCTCTTTCAATTGAATTTTAGAATATTTAATTTAGCTTTTAGTTTTTTTTTTTTTTTGTTAATTACAGTCTCTTCGAGTATGAAATTTCAAGTTATACATGATTTCAATGTGATTATTCGGCTTTTATGACTCCATAATTCTAACTTTAGTATATTATATTTTGTGACGCTCTCCTCCGGGTGGCTCCCATTGCCTATTTGTAATAACGTTATTTATGCTGTACATAATGTATTGACAGACTTTATGGACCAAATAGAGGGTTTTAGTCCTGACCGTTCTCTTCTGGGTTATCATGGGAGAGTTCAATGTTACAGATTGAGAAGAAGAAAGCTGGCGGGAACTGTGCTTTCCTAGCCAGGTGGGTGAGCTTAAAAAATATATTATTTGACTGTGCATCATTGTTTAATCTTCTGTCTGTGCCTTTTTTAACTTGTACAACCACAGGCAGATTCTCCCTATTCACATTAAAATTAGATAGAATGCTTGCAATGAGCTTTTTTGATTATTTATCCTGAATTGCTTTTTAATTTTTTTTTTTAATATAAAGTTTAAAAAATAGAAAATATTGTAACAATCTGCATATTGCTCCCGCTGACGATTCCCCTTAATTCCTTGTTTACGCTCTACAGGGACAGAGAGGTTCTATCCTCAGATCTTGTTCTACAAGAATACTGGGTTCCACATGGGATGGGTTTTGGGAGAGTTATTCTATAAGCGT
>NW_021319500.1:2949448-2952818 GCF_001605985.2 Dendrobium catenatum | reverse complement strand
TCCAGAACCACAGGCCAGTGGTCAAGTGGCGCGACGTATGATTTCAGCGCTGCGGCAATCATACCAATGATTGCGCGGCGGTGCAACATTGGTAAGATTGGCCCAAATACAGAACAGCAGTGGGCTCGACGCGTGGCCGTCGTCGCCTTTAATATTTAAAATTAGTTTTAATCCGTTATTAACTTAATTTTCTAAAGTGATTTGAAATATTATAAGTTAAAATTAGTTATAATCAAAATTTTAGAAAAATTATCTCTTTTTTAAAATTTATTTCATTAAAAATAACAAATATATTCAATAATTAATAAAATAGTTAAAATGTATTTATTTTCACTATTATTTTATTTTACTAAATTATTTTTATCTAATATATTTAAAAATTATTATTATTTTTTGTAAATATGTCTTCTGTTTTAAGTTTTATCTTCATTATTTATATATAATATAATAATTTATATTTATTATTATTATATTATTATTATTATTATTTATTAATTTATTTTATTTTGTGGCTATTTAAATTATAATTAATTTTTTACCATTAATTACTTTAACTATTATTATATTATAATTAATTTTTGAAAATTATTATTTTGATTTACTGTTATTAGTGTTTATTTTAAAATAGTTTTCATTATTATTTTTAATATTATTTTTTGGAATTTTTATATATATTTTTATTATTATTATACTATGTATTAATTCTAATCATGTAATTATTTAACTCTACTATTTTTTTATTATTAATATACTTTTAAATATTTAAATTAGAAGCTCTGAGCCATTAATTTTATTTTAATATCATATTTTTTAAATACAAATTATTTCAGTTTTTTAATAAATCTTTTTTTTGTTTTAAAAGCTTTAGAAGATCATCAACTATTTCTTTTAATTGGGATGGTGCAACCTATTTTTTCGAAATGTTATCTTTTTAAATATTTTAGAGGTCTGTTCTTAAGTTTGAAGATTTTGATCCTTTCTTATATTTGTTTATTAAATTACTAATTATATTATTATAATATTATTTAAAACTAAAATTATTTCAATTTTTTGAAACCTCGTAGGGTGGTCAGTGGATTCTCCTATATATATTTAACAAGTGACTTATTTTTAATTAACTATTTTTCAAAAATTTAATAAGTATTTTAAATTATTTATTTAAACTACTTATATTTTAAATCAATTGGGAGATTCCTATGCATGAATTTTAACATGGAATTGTAATAATGAAAGAGCAAATCATGAGGGAGGTTGTTAGTGGATGATTTGAAGTGCCATTCATATTGATCACTATCTCATAGTGTTTACTTTCTTCAATCGTAGTTTACAGTGTGTAGGATAACCACTTAGTTTGTTCTCCTATATTTAGGATATGTGTGTTACTGCTTTTGTGTGTTACCAAGCTTAATAGCCTAGGGTTAGTTATAAACTTCATTTTAAATTCCCTATAACATGTGATCCTAAGAACAAAATTAAGGACCTCTGCAAACTTAGAAAATTTTTTAGGAGCTAGGGTAGATCATCGATTGACATAAAAATCAAATTAAACTAATGAATCTAAAACATCTCAGAAGTTTTAGGAATTTTTAGGGCCTTTAGACACTCAATTAACCGACCTAATTTACCCGTTAAATAGGGTCGGTGCTTTCCTAAAATTACATAAACCATTTCAACTTCAAAATGCCATATAACCAAAATTGTCTAATTTCCCTTAACTTGAGATATAGGGATCTTAGTTTGACTAGACTGGCCCTAGTTTAACCTTAGGTGGGAATTATTCTTTGGCCTTAATAAATATTAATTTTTTTAAATCAATTTTTTCTCAAATACTTGGGAATGTTTCTCAGGTCATTCATGACCTTTGGTGTATGATTCCAATAGTTTAGAGCTGGTTTGGATCAAAACTATAAATCAGCCTTAATAGATATTCCTAAATACCGCATCTTTAAGAGAAATTCAATAACTTAATTGGTAAAAATTCTAAATTAGGTAACTCAACTTGTATTCTAACTCCAATTAAGTTCTAGTATTTATTAAATATTAGATTCGTAGAGACTAACCAAATTCTCAAAGTAACTTTTCTGGTCAAACACTGAAGCTATAGTCTAAGGCCTAACTTGAAAAATTTCATATCTTTTCCCTAGGACTCCAAATCCAGAAACTACATACTAATACTCATCTTAAGTCTAGTATTTTTCTAAAATTAGGCCAACCTTAGCCTTTTTCAAGTAATTGACCTAATATAGTACCTAAGAAATCTAGAACTTTCTAATATTGGGTTATACAATTTAACCCATCCGATCAGCCGCTGTAAGGAACGGACGGTGGAGATCATGTCGGATGGAAACATTGACCGCGTGATCAGACCTGCAATCAAACCAGTGCCGCGGGATGGACGTATCCCAGCCGTTGATCACAAATCCAACTGCTCAGATCTCGTCCATCGGAGCCTAGGGCGAACCCGAGGACCAAAATAATATTTTGCTTCATTCTTCCAAACGGATCAACCAAATCGCATGAAATTTTAAACGTAGAATGCATAGGTGAAGAGCAATCATGGGGATGTATTATTTTGATCTAAAATTTATTGTACAAAAATCTATTTAACTCTAAGTGATCTAACTAGGGTTAGGATTTTTACCTATTCAACATGGTGGATTCATGAGATCTTGGGCTTGTTGCACTTGTAGACTGTCCACAAATCCTTTCCTAGTTGATTGCGAGCACTAGTTTGTCTTCGATCGAATGAAAATCATCTTGGAACGAATTTGCTCTTGGTTCGCCGGAGATCTCACCGCCGCCGAGCTTTGGACAATGGGGTTACTTGGAAAGTACAGGTCATCGGTTAGGTCTGGAGCATCACGAAAAAATTTCAGAGATGGGGGGCTGAGAAGGAGCAAGAGCCAAAATGTCCTTTCATTCAAACCCTAAAACAGATATTTAAAGGCTTAGGGTGTAAACCAACGGCTTAGATCCGATCTAAAGTCTATTAGGAGGGAAAAATAGCATGCCCCAACCGTGGTTTGAATTTCCAATCATTAATAGGGCTTTAAACGCTTATTGGGCTCTTAATGGGCCTTAATAGGTCATTTTGACCTATCTAAGGCTTGGATTGACCAAGTTAATGGTTGACCTGGTCAACCTAGCTAATTAGGTCCAAGGGACCAGTGGATTGAGCCATGGAAAGGTTTGAATAGTTTAGAACTTGATTTGGGCCCTAATGGGTCTAAATGGGTCAAAATGACCCATTAAGGCTTGAATTGACCAAGTCAAAGTTTGACTTGGTCAAATTAGCCTATTTAGACCCATTAACTGATAGGGATGAGTATAAGGGGGTTTGGAATTGATTCGAAGTCAAATTGGGCTCAAA
>NW_021319500.1:2924626-2949348 GCF_001605985.2 Dendrobium catenatum | reverse complement strand
TCATTAAATGTATTTACTTTTCTTCAATCGTAGTTTACATGTGTAGGATGCACCACCACTTAGTTTAGTCTCTCCTAGATCTAAGGACATGGTGTGTTTACTGCTTTTGTGTGTTACCAAGCATTATAAGCCTAAGGGTTAGTCTAAACTTCAATTTAAATCCCTATAACATAGTGACTCCCTAAGAACAAAAATTAAGGACCCATCTAGGCAAACTTAGAAAATTTCTAGGAGCTAGGGTAGATCATCGATTGACATGAAAACTTCAAAATTTAAACCTAATGACATCTAAAACATCTCAGAAGTTTCTAGGAATTTTTAGGGCTCTTTAGACCCCTCAATTAACCAACCCTAATTTACCCGTTAAATAGGGTCCGGTGCTTTCTAAAAATTACAATAAATCCATTTCAACTTCAAAACATGCCCATAATACCTCAAATTGTCCATAATTTCACCCTTAACTTGAGATAAATAGGGATCCTTAGTTTGACCTTAGACTGACCCCTAATTTAACCTTAGGTGGGAATTATTCTTTTGCCCTTAATAAATCATTAAAAATTTTTAAAAATCCCAAATTTTCTCCAAATACTTGGGAATGCTTTTTCAGGTCATTCATGACCTTTGGGTATGATTCCAATCAGTTTAGAGCTGATTTGGATCAAAACTATAAAATCAGCCCTTAACTAGATAATTCCAATAAATACCCAATCTTTAGAAATTCATAACTAATTGTAGAAAATTCTAAATTAGGTAAACTCACTTGTATTCAACTCCAATTAAGGTCTAGTATTTATTAAAAATATTAGAATTCTAGAGACTAACCTAAATCTAAAAGTTAACTTTCTGGTCAACACTAGCCTATAGTCTAAGGCCTGAAACTTAGAAAATTCATATCTTTTCCTAGGAAACTCCAAATCCAGCAAACTACATATCTAACTACTCATCTTAAGGTCTAGTATTTTTCTAAAATATTAGGAGCCCCAAACCTAGCCTATTTTCCACAGTAATTGGACCCCCTCAATATAGTACCTAAGAAGATCTAGAACTTTCCAATATTGGTTAATACAATTTAAACTTTAATTATCAATACCCTAAGCACTAAAAAGAGATCAAAAAACTAAATTAATTCAAAAGTATCCTAATTCATTAATATCTGAGCCTTAAATAAAATTTTATTTTCTAGCCTATAACAAACCTAAACTTTAGGCAACTTTAACTAACTACCCAGCTTAGGACATATCCAAGACACACCAGCCATACACACACGTAGAATTGTTTATTAGAGAACCACTTATAGACTTAGGCTAAGCTAGTGTTTCCTTTTCTACTATGTGCCGGAGCTTTCCGATGATTTTATTGCATACTGTGATGAATTGATTGGTGTGTTTGCTTACTTTCAATGTACTCTGAGAATTGATATGATGGGTGTTAGATCTACCCTTAGGATGGGGATGCTATATATATTATTCTTCTTGCAGGTGGTCATGCTCATGCAATAATAAAGGGGGGGGGGGGGGCGGGGGGGGGGGGGGGTAACTCTCATAATTTATAATGTTGTCTTATGCAGGTGCTTGCTTAGCCCCCCTGATTAAATGAGGGCTAAATAAAATAATTATAACTGCTATAGGTGCTATGGGTGGACCGCTTAGCCCTCATAATTAAGAGCATGACCAAGCATGACTTCAATGAGTGGCTTTTATTTTTATATAAACTGCTTGGGATGATTATAACTACTTGAGATTTTTATTATGATAACCATGCAGGTGATCTTAGATTTACTGCTTTCCTTTAATGTAATTTGTTAGTAATAATCAGGAGATGGTGGTCGAAAGGATCGTAGTTGGAAGGTGACAAAGGTTGGAAAAATTATTATTAGGCGACAAAGGTTAGAAAGGACCATAGTTTGATAATGGGGTTAGAAGGATCATAGTCGGTGTACAACAATGGTTAGAAAGACCATTGTCAACTGACGGTAGTTAAAAGGATTATAATATGGTGATAGAGGCTAGAAGGACCATAATCGACAGAAGATAGTGGTCAAAAAGACCATTGTCTACCGATAAAGGTTGAAAGGACTGTAGTATGATGGAAGAGGTTGGAAGAACCATAATCGACATTCGACAGGTCAGAAAGATCATTCTTGGGCAACGTAGGTTAAAAGGATCGTAGTTGGTGGGAGATAGTGATTAGAAAGACTGTTATTTAGCAACGAAGGTAAAAAAGATAATTGTCTGGCGACCGATAGAAGTCTGGTGATTGAGGAAAGTCTAATGTCGGGCAAAAATTTGATGAAAGTTAAGTCACGGCAATAAGTCAGGTGATGGATGGAATTCCATCATCAAGTAAAAGTTTGACAAAAGTTCGATGACAGGCAAAGTCCAATGATGGATAAAAGTTTGGCATCGGGTAGAAGTTTGAAGAAAGTCTGGTGACTAGAAAAAGTTCGACGATGGGTAGAAGCCTAAAGATGGACAAAAGTTTGATGTCTGGTAGAAGTCCGACGGATGTCCAGCAACTAGTAGAAGTCTGGTAATGTGTAGAAGTTTAGAGATGGACGGAAGTTCCCCATTAGGTAGAAATTCGATGGAAGTTCGGTGAAGAACAAAAGTCCGATGATGTGCAGCAACTTTGGGTAGAAGTCTGACAAAAGTTTGGCATCCAACAAAAGTTTAGAGATGGATGGAAGTACGACGATTGGCAGAAATCTGACAAATGTTTGGAGATGGGTGAAATTTTGACGATGAACAGATGCCCAGTATTGGTTAAAAGTCTGATAAAAGTTTGATGAAGGGCAGAAGTTCGGCGACAGGCAAAAGTACGGTGATGGACAAAAGTTCAACGTCGGGTCAAAGTATGATGAAAGTTTGGATACATGCAGAAGTCCGACAACGGACATAATCTTGCAACGGGATGAAGTCTGGAGATGGACAAAAGTTCAGTGTCACGAAGAATTCTGACAAAAGTTTGGTGATAATAAGAAGTTTGGCGACGTGCAAAAGTCTAAAGATGGATGAAAGTTTGGTGTCGGATAGAAGTCTAATGAATGTCAGACGACCAATAGAAGTTTAGTGATGTGTAGAACTTCGAAGATGTATGGAAGTTTAGCGTCAGGTAGAAGTCCGGTGATGGGAAAAATCCCACGATGGACAAAAGTGCGATGCAAGTCGGTGTTAGGCCGGGAGGTAATCAACGAGGATCTTGGTAGCAAGAGAAATCTTTTATTTCTCTTTCTCTCCTCTCTTCTTTCCCTCCATACTTGGGGGCCCTCTTCAATGAAGAATGAGGGTTTATTTATAGTTTTCTAAGAGTTTCATTGCTAGCAAATAAGGAGGAGATCAAGGGCAAGCTGGGAGTGGTTTAAATTGACGACCAATATTGATCCCTTGATTATGGACTGTTTACAAGGAATTTGATTGTCTTTATATATATATATAGCTCTGACGATTTAGGGTTTCCCGAGTGTTCTCTTCTCCGGTCCTCTCCACTCGTTTCTCCTTCGCTTTTCCGTACGATCGCTGAGCCTTGGTTTCCTTTTGTGTTTGCTCTGCCCCATATGGGCTTGGTTTTTATGGCGGGAGGTGTTTCGTCTACTTCGTGGGGGGAAATCTTTGAGCCAGTGGTGCAAAAGAACAAGGGTTTCTTCAACCTTGACGGTGATGGCTCGTCATCTTCGACCAATTCTAGATCTTTTAAAGAGGTACTTTCAAGAAAAACAACCGTAGGTGTTGATCTTCCCTCACTCACTCAAACTACTTTTAATGGTGTTCCTACCGTTTTACTTTCGGATGAGGAAGTTTTGAAGTTAGCCTCTCCTTTCCAGTTTACCCTTGTTGGTAAATTTGGCTTAAGGCGTCCTAATCTCGATGCTATTCATCAGTTTTTCTCGTCTTTGAAACTTTCTGATTTCTATTATGTTGGCTTGCAGACACGTTGCTATTCAATTATCTAACGATCTCGACTATAGTCACATTTTTGCTAGGCGTTCCTATTTTATTTACAACTGTCAAATGCGTATACTGAAATGGACTCCTTTTTTCGATATTAAAGAGGAGTCTCTGATTGTGCCTGTTTGGATTTCTTTCCCCAATCTTCATCTTCATTTTTTTAATCAAAAGGTTCTGCATGCTTTGGGTTTGATTTTTTGGGAGACCTCTTCAGACAGATCAGGCTACTGCCTCCCGTAATAGACCTTCGGTTGCTCGCATTCTAGTTGAGGTTGATATATCTAAGAAACATCCCAAAGAAATCTGGGTCGGATCCAAAGCTTTCAGCTATTTCCAAAAAGTTGAATTTGAAAATGTTCATGATTTCTGTTCTCATTGTAAAATACATGGCCATGCTCAATCTGATTGTTTTAAACTTCATCCTGATTTAATAAAAAACAAAGTTACGTCAAATGGGAAGCCTGGCTCCACCGAAACTCAGAAAATTTATGTGCCTGTAGGGGAAAATTTTGTCGAGCATTCCGAGAATATTGAGATTGAGGTGGAACCGCAACCTATTTCTCATAACTTAGATCAAATTGTTGTTGAATCGATAGCTGGTAACTTAGAAAAGGCTAAGGATATGATTGAACCCTTGCAGAATGCTAGTGCTAATGTTTTAGATAATAATATAGACAATGCCATTAATGTTAACGGTAATTCTCCTACTGATGAACCCAATTTTTTTGTTTCTACAACATCTATGTTTAATGAAGTTGATAATGTCAATAATTATGAAAAGCTTGTGACATCTACTGTTTTAAATAATCTGCCTGTTATTTCTGAGAATAATGACGCCGACGAATGTGAAGATGGTGAGTTTATTCCTCCTTCAGGTGGTAATGATTGTTCCAATGCTAATCTAAATATATATGACTTGTCCAAACTTAACAAAGAGAACTCATCTTCTTCTAGAGAAGATAATTTCAAAGTGGTCTCTAGAAAAAAAGGGAAGCAAAATAAAAGTGTGTCACCGGCTACACCTAGATCCAAAAGAGCTCAAACTTCTATAAGAAATCGTAATGATTAACACCCTTTTATGGAATGTTAGGGGTATTGGTGGTAAGGACTCTAAAGTTAGAGTCTGCAATCTTTGTAGAATTCATAATGTCCAATTACTTGTTTTAGTTGAATCTTTTATTAATCGTACCAAGATTGAAGCTACTGTTATGACTTTGGGTTTTCCTAATTTTTTTGCAAATTGCTCCAACACGATTTGGATCCTGTGGAAGAATATTGTTGCTTTAAATATTATTGATGATTTACCTCAAGTTTGTCATTGTTACATCTCTATATTTAATGTCAATTGCTACGCTTCCTTTGTTTATGCTGCTTGTACTAGAATGAATCGTAGCTCTCTTTGGAATCAGTTGAGACAATTTGCTTCTATTATCAATGGTCCCTGGTGTGTGGGAGGTGACTTTAACATTATCTCTAATCTATCTGAAAGAATTGGTGGTAATCCTCCTAATATCAATGCTATGGATGATTTCAATTCTATGATTAGTAACTGTAATTTAAAGCAAGGACATTGGCTATTTTGGTAGCCCTTTCACGTGGAACAGAGCAAATTTGTAGCAAAGGTTAGATAGATTTCTTTTTAATGATGACTGGATTGTCAATTTTTTGGGTTCTAATACTGAGCATCTTAGTAGAACTTTGTCTTATCACTCTCCTATTCTGTTGAATATTAACAAATTAATTCATCATGCATCTTTTTCTTTTAGATTTCAAAATATGTGGTTATTGTATGCTGATTTCTCTAATTTTCTTAATTGTAACTGGAATGCTCATGTTCATGCTGATAACAACATTACTGGCATGTTATGCTTATGGGCTAAACTTTTTAGATTCAAGCAATGTCTGAAATGGTGGAATAAGAACATTTTCAAAAACCTATTTTCTAACATTAAAGATGCTGAGGCTAATGTAACCAATTTAGATATTATCTATCAGCAAAGTCCTAATCCTAACAATTTACTTTCCCTTAATCAAGCCAAAGACTCTCTCTTTCAATTGCAACTTCAGGAAGAGTGTTTTTGGAAACAAAAGTCGAATGCTAAATTTATTTTAGAAGGTGATAGAAATACTAAATTTTTTCATGCTTTAGCCAACAATAAGAAAACTAGAAGTCATATTCACAAAATTATTGATGATAATGGTAATGCTTGTACTTCTGATGAGTCTATTTGCAAGTCTGGTGTTGATCATTTTAAGCATATTTTTAACAATTCTTACTCGTGTTTGCCTATTAGTAATCCTCACATTATCCCTAACATGATTACTGAGGATGAGAATGACATGCTGTGTCAATTCCCTACTGAAACTGAGATATCTAAGGCCATTATGGATCTTAATGGCGATGCTATTGCGGGTCCTGACGGTTTCACTACTAAATTCTTTCAACACAATTGGAATATTATCAAGGATGATGTGATTCATGCTGTGTCTGACTTTTTTGCGGGTAATTCTTATCCCAAATTTTTTTCTTCTACTTACATTGTTTTTATTCCAAAAAAAGACGGGCCCAATCATTGGAATGACTACAGACCGATCAGTTTATGCACTTTTCTCAATAAGCTTAACTCCAAGATTATTGCAACTAGATTGATTAATATTCTGCCTAAAATTATCTCTCTGAATCAAACTGGTTATGTTCAAGGTAGAAGTATTTTTATAATGTTCTTCTTGCCCAAGAGATGACTCATGATATTAACGTCAAGGTTAAAGGTGGCAATGTTATTTTTAAGCTTGATGTTACCAAAGCGTATGATAATCTTAACTGGAATTTCCTTTACAATGTTTTATCTTTATTTGGTTTCAATAATACTTTTATTTCTCTTATCAAGAACAGTATCGAGCATTGTTATTTCTCGGTGATCATTAATGGTAAGAACAATGGTTTTTTCAAATCTTCCAAAGGTCTTTGACAAGGTGACACGATGTCTCCTGCTCTTTTCATTATCGCTATGGAATATCTCTCTAGAGGCTTGGATGACTTATACATGAGACACCCTAGTTTGAATTTTTGTACTATTAGGGGATTTCCTATTTCCCACCTTAGTTTTGCTGACGATTTTATTCCCTTCACTAATGACTCTATTAACAATGTTACTATGCTGTTCAACTTTCTTTTCAACTTTTATAAACAAAGTGGGTTATCTATCAATAAGGATAAAAGCTCCTTTATTGTGAGTAAGTCTGTTAATCTTAATAGAATTCATGATATTCAAAGAATGTGTGGTTTTATGTCCAAAAATTTACCCCTTACTTATCTTGGTACCCCCATTTACAAAGGTAAAAAGAAAATTTTTTGTTTGATGATATCTTTACTAAAGTGGAAAAGAAGTTAAACAATTGGTCTTCCAATTTCTTATCTTATGGTGGTAGACTTGTTCTTATTAAGTCTGTGTTAAATTCTATGCCTATTTATCTGTTTCACACCTTACTTCCATCTAAATCTATTTGTACTAGATTAGAAAGGATTTTTAACAAATTTTTTTGGGGCTCTAAATTCAATAACAATAGCATTCGTTGGTCTTCCTGGGAGAAAAACTGTGGTGTGCTTAATGAAGGAGGCCTTGGTTGCAAATCTTTACATGACACTGCTAAAGCTTTCTCTTACAAATTATGGTTCTCCTTTAGAACTAATGTCAGTTTATGGGCTCGTTTTATGAATATTAAGTACTGTAACAATATGCATCCTTCGTTATGTTTTTATAGAAATACAGACTTTGATTTGGAAGAGACTTTGCAAAATTAAATGGGATGCTGACCAGTACATTCAATGGGGTTTAGGTCAAGGTAATGTCTTTTTCTGGCAAGACAACTGGTTAGGCTATTCTTCTATTGACTCTTTACTTAATACGTGTTCCTTAAGCAACATCAAAGTCTCCTCTTTTATCACTAACGACAGTTGGGATATTTCTAAGCTTTTGGAGACGGTTCCTTCTTTTATTGTTGAGAAAATTTTAAAGGTTCCATTACAATTGCATGATAAACATATTATTTTATGCTCCCTTTCTTCTTCATGCAAATTTCTGTTGAAAAATGTTTGGGACACTTTTAGAAGCAAGCATGATATTTCGGTTTTATTTTCGGCAATATGGCATAAAATTTTTCCTCTTTCTTACTCCATTTTAGTTTGGAGATGCATTAAAGGGTACATTTCGGTTGACTTTATGCTTCAAAAGAAAGGTATCCAGCTTACCTCTAAATGTTTTTGTTGTTCTAACATTGAAAGCATTGATCATCTTTTTGTTAGTGGCTTAATTGCGCAGAAGGTCTGGAACTTCTTTGATATTGTAGCTAACAAATCTTTTCACACTTCTTATAACAATTTCAATTCGGTTATCAAAAGTTGGGTGAATGGCTCCAAAGGCCACTTTTTAAACCTCGTTCCCCTTCTTATTATTTGGTACATTTGGAAAGCACGTAATGAGGCTAAACACCAAGGGAATAAGATGGATGCTTCTATCATCATTTCTAATGTGAAGCATAAAATTTCTCAGCTTCATTCTTACAATCTTATTTCTATTAATAATTTTAGTAACTGTAAGGATTTTGCTAATAACTTGGGCCTTACTTTTTCTGATATTTCTTTTAATTCTGCTGATAAAATTGTGAAGTGGATCAAACCAAAACCTCCTTATATCAAGCTGAATTATGATGATTCTGTTAGTCCCAACGGTGCTGGTGCAAGTGGTATTATTAGAGATTTTATTGTTAATGTTATTGCTGCTTACTCTTCCCTTATTCCTACTTGTTCTACTATTTCTGCTGAGCTTAATGCTCTGTTATACGGGCTGGATATATGTACCAATTTGGGTTTTGATTTTATCTGGATTGAGGTGGATGTTATTCTTCTTATTCAAATTATTAACAATATTATAGCCGGCAATCCAAACAATTTCTATCTCATTAGGAAGATTAAGTAATCTCTTTCTAGTTTCACTTACTATATCTCTCATATCTATCGTGAAGCTAATGTTTGTGCTGATTGGTTAGCTAAAAGAGGTTGCAATATTTACAATTATGAGGATTTAGACATTAGTTGTCTGCATCCTCAGTTACAAGGTATGATTAATTTAGATAAATCTGGTTTACCTTATCTGCGTCATGGTTGATTTCTCGGTTTTTCTTCCTGGTTGGCTTTCTCTGATTTTCTATAATTTACTTACCTCCTGCTGTGCTCACATTTCATGTTATTTTTACTTCAGGCTTGATTTTTTTCCTGTTCCCTTTCGCTTTATTTTTTTCATTTTTGTTGACAGGCTGAGTTCTGTTGAGGGAAATTGTTTTTATTTAGCTGATGTTGTCTCTCTTTGTGCTAAAGTTATCTCTATTCCTTTATTCAATACGGTCCATTCTGTTACCAATGGCTGGAGGTGGAACATTTTTCTGCGATTCTGTATCAATTGGTTCGTCTCTGTGGATCGCCCGTCTAAGCAGGTTGATTTATTTTTGTGGAGGCGGTTTTTTGACCATGTTATTTATCCTATTGCTGGGGTTGTCAATGGCTGTTTTAACGATCACTGTTTTGATTTCCATTTGAATTGTTTTGGCTGGAGTTGGAGGAATATTTTCTGGGTTATGTTTGGTGATACTATGGTGGATGTTCAAGTCTCTGGTAAAAGTTTTTGGAACTGTAGTGAGTTTTTTTTACTTCTGCTGGACATCTTGAGGTGTTTTTTTGATCTTATTAAGTTAGATTCTATCAAGGATTCTAGTAGGGGTTTTCTTTCCAGTTACTATTATTTTTCTCACATCTTTTTTGGGAGAATGCTATGCAGGTATATCAAGATTTATCTTTTTTGGAGCTTCACTGACCGCAAGGTATTCTTCTCTTATTTATCGTTTTCCTTTTATTATTATCATCTTCTTTTTGACAGGAAGTCTATGATGAATGGTATTATCCCACACTTCCTTTTTTAGGTGCTGTCTACTCAAAGCCCGAGTGGTTATTTAGGTTCTTTTTGTAATCATAGTATAAGGATCCACCGGCTCATAGTATTTTTGTTTTCCTTTTACTTGTAGCTCTTTCGAGCAGTAGCGAGCTAGAGGATCTTTCTAAGGACCGTGTAACCGATTTTTTGTTATTAATGCGTAGGCCCCTAAGCGGGTTTTAACAAAAAAAAAATTCAAAACCTTTAAACTATCACATTTAAATTTGCTTGGAGCTATCACATTTAAAATTACATTGCTATGAGATCTACTCAAATGAAAACCTTTAAACTCTAATGTTCACCTCCATTGTTCAAGTTTACCTTAACTTCGTCTCTAGTCTTATCAGCAAGAAGAATATCATTAGCAAAAAGCATACACTACGGTACATCCTCTTGCAAATGTATGGTAAGAACATCCATGGCTAAAGCAAAAAAGACATCCATGGCTAAAGAAAAAAAGATTTGTTCTTAAACCTAATCATTTATGTAATCCAACTGAAATAGGAAAATATTTCGTCAAACGAAACGAAAAAAAAAACCTTCTGTCGAGATGAACGACCGTCGGCGAAGATGAAAGACCTTTGGTGACCAGGAAAGCTAGGGTAGGATCCTCGGCGAAGTCCGGTGACCGTCGGCAAATTCTGATGACCGTCGACGACCTTATGGCGAGCGACGGAGGGCGACGAGCGAAACAGGAGAGGTGAGAGAACGGAAGGAAACAAGTGAGCGGCCAGAGGGGCTCGGTCTCAAAAAATAGGGCTTTCGCCTGCGGATTTTCAGCGTCAAATACGCCGGAGACAATTCCGGCGCATTATGCGTCGGATTTATTTTGTTGATTTTAAATACACTGGCGCCATATCTGCCAGTGATTTTCCACCGTAACGTGCGATGGAACAAGTGGAATGTTGGTTTATACCGACGCCAATACCGGCGCAACGGACGCCGGAAATATTCTGTCGTAATATGCTCCGGAAAATGTACCGTAACATTTCTGTCGCACCAATGCGCCGTTCTTTACCGACGCATCATTTTTGCCGAAACGTCCGACGGTAATCGCGTGTTTTCCTATAGTGGACTTTCACCTGACAATAATCTTTTCAACCTACGTCGCCCGCCGACTATGATCTTTATAACCTCTATTTCGTCGACTACGGTCCTTCTAACCTCCATTTCCAGACAATAGACTTTCCAACCTCCATCAAAATGGGTTGAATCACAAAATTATTTATTTATTTAATTTCCAAATTTCATAAAATGCTTTATCGGTTGGCAACAAAATTAACTGATGAGCAGAATTTAACAGTTCGAAAATATCACTAAATTATTAAGAATTGTTCAAAACATTGTTTGAAGCTTTAATTATATTGTAACAATATTTTTTGGGTCAAAAATTTTTTAGTAAAATAAAATAACATATTTTTCAAACTACGAGGTGCGTGTAAAATTTCCATAAACAGATGTATTCCAAAATTACTAATTTTATAACATATATAAAGTTACTTGATGAAATTTTAGTGGTAATAAATTTATCCTCATTTTTATCATGACAAAAAAAAAATCTAAAAAATTTTGTATTTTTGAACATTGAGATAAACATCATGTAACATATCTCAAAACAAATAATTTTAAGTGTTGAGATTGTTGCAACTTAGTTTTTTTATTGTTGAGATTATTGCAATATACGTGTTTTTGATGATTTCAAATATTATTATTTTAATTATAGTTTTTCCTAACAAATTTTGGATATATTATTTTTTGTTTGTGTTTACTAACATTTTAGGAAAATCATACTCCAGATTGTTGAAGACCTCAAATCAAATAGATTAGGATTCATTGTATTTGGAGTCTATATTTTTTTTATTTATTGAGTCTAAGAGAATGTGATTGTAGTTGAGTAATTATGCACACACACACTATAGGAGTGATTAAAATTTATAATTTTTTAATGTAATCGTATTATATGAATTAATTTTATACATAATGATTGGTTCATTTATTTCCTCCCACGAGCAGTTAATCAAATTGAAGAAAGAAAATTTTTCTAAGTATTGATCGTACTGTACAAATGGTTCGTCGTACAGATGACGTCCAAAGTACGAAAAGAACGAGTCCCTTTTCATCCTGGCAAATTCAAATATTTTTCTTAACTGATCGTACTGTACAAAATTTTGTTCTTACAGATAACATCCATAAAATGAATTGGATGGGTCCCTTTTCGTCCCAACAAATTCTAAATTTTTTTGAACTAATCATTTGTATGATCTCTTATTTGTACAAATGACATCTAGAGTACGAAAATATTGGGAACCTTTTCATCTTAGGGAACACCAAATTTTTATGAACGGTTTGTACTATACGATGTCTTATTCATATAGATGACGTCTATAGTACAAAAATGTGGGGAACCTATTTCGTCCCGATGAATCAATAAATTTTCTTAACAGTTTATATAATACAAACATGGTTTGTACTGGACGATTATCATGTACAAAAATATTTCATACAGGTTCATACACAATAATTTTTGAACTATTCGTACGTACGAAATACAATCGTACTATATGATTGTGCACGCTAAAAATGTCTATTTTTTATTTTCTAGATGATTTTTGTGTCTTTCATATAAATAGTCCATAGAAACTAACTTTGAGAGAGTTGTTCTTCATGAGTTCTTTGAGGGCAAGTGAAAGAATATTTTGGAAGAATGATTGAGAGATAGTTCTTGCAAGTAGAGTATGAAGGGATTACAAGGTTACTCAAAAGTAAGAATCTATTTTATTTTTGGTTACTACTCTTCCTTTCTTCTTTCTAGTTGCTCGGGAGAAAATCTTTGAAGAATATCTAGTACTTTGCCGATACTTGGAGGGTGTGAATAGACGATGTTACTCTACCAATACTTGGAGAGTGTGAATAGACGAAGGTACTCTGCCTATGCTTGGATGGTGTGAACAGAAGATGATACTCTATCAATATTTGGAGGGTGTGAAAGGATGATGGTACTCTACTGCACTAGGGATGGGTAGAAGATGAGAAAATTATAAAGGCTTCTCCGTCTTACTGTGGGGGGAAAGGAGAGTCACTTTTAGTAATAGTGCAATACATGAAGAGAGAGTTTTCAAGGAGTGGACGTAAGTCTTGTTGGATTAAACCATTATAAATCCTTGTGTTCTTTTTATTTCTGCATTTTAATTTTCAACATTTTAATCTTTGTGGTTGAAAAGCTTATTTCAAAAAGATAATCAAATTTGAAAAATTATTAAATCAATTTTCTATTAAAAATCCAAGAGAATTTTTAAATTACCAATTCACCCCCTCTTGATTAGTCGTGGAACAATTATGTAAATTTAACAACTTATACGGATTTTAATAAGTGGTATCAGAGCTTTATTTCAAAATTATAAGTTTAGACTATTTTTTGAAAATGATAATGACTACTTTGGGAAATTGTAACACACTTGAAGGGTATTCGATCATTAGACCTCTGTTACTTGATAATATCCCTTTTGATTTTTGGAAAATACGTATGTCTACTTTTCCTCAATCGCTTAGCTATCGTATGTAGATTTTAGTTCATGATGGGTATACTAGGCCAACTAGACTTGTAGATGGCATTCGAGTTAAAACATCCTTTGCTGATTGGACTATAGAAGAATGAGACTTAGCACAATTAAATGTAAAATACTTGAATAGTTTCTTTTGTGTACTTAAGTATGAAGATTACATGCGGGTGCGGGTTTCTACTTGTAAAAGTGGAAAAGATATTTGGGATAGGCTTTATATTACATATGAAGGGAATAACGAAGCAAAATAGTCTAAATTAAATATCTTGTTACATGCTTATGAATTATTTCACATGAAACCAAATGAATTCATATCTGATATGTATACAAGATTCACTTAGATAGTCACTTCTTTGTATGCATTAGATAGAAAACTACTTAATGCTGAAATGGTTGATAAAATAACTTTTTGTTTTCCTACTGTATATAATGTTAAAATTATTGTTATTACAGAGTCAAAAGATTTAACTATTTATTCTATTGACAATTTTCTTGGATCATTAATTGCTTACGAATAAGGAATGACTCAAAGACAGATTTATGTAAGAGAAAAGTGAAAGGAGAAGAAAATAGCTTTGAAAATGGATGACTTGGAGAGTGATCAGTCACAACCTAAGAATGAGGATGATATTTCCTTGATGACCAGACAATTTAGGAGTTTTTTAAAGAGGAAGCAAAATGGACGTCAATAGTGAAATAAAGGTTAGTTTTATAAAAATGTTAAGATTTTTAATGATATTATTTGCTATGAATATAGGAAACCTAGACATGTCAAATCAAATTGCCCTAATCTTAAAACCAGTTCAAGGAGAAGGTGGAGGAGAAAATGAATGTGAGAAAGGGTAAAAAGAAATTTCAGCGAGCTTTTTGGGCGGATTCAGCTTTGGATTCATAAAAAAACTGAAAAAGAAGAAGAAGCCACTAATCTGTATTTAATGGCCAATAATCTTGATCAACCATATCAAGAGGAGGTATGTGACTTAAGCTATAATAAATTACTAAAAGTTTATTGTTGACATCTTTTTAGCCCAAGCTCTTGGTCGAAGAGTTTGACTTGGTCAATTTGACCAAGCCAAGACCCAAGACTTATCCCATCAAATCAGTGGGTCAAAATGAGTCTGTTGAGCATAGACCCAGGTCTTAGGTCAACCTGGTTGACCAAAAATGACCCAAACTCCTTAAAATTGGTTTCAAACCAATTTCAGATCTCCTAGGGCTCAATTGTTCCCCTCCACTGGACCCAGATGATCATACCAACTTTGTTGAGCTCTGACCTGAGTTCTGGGTCAACCTGGTTGACCAGGTCAACCCAGGTTGACCCAATTAGCCTTAATGGATCATTTTAAATTTGAATCAAATCCAAACCTATTCTTGGCTCGACCCCTTATCCCCTTAGGCCTATTTTACTGGGTTGACCAGGTCAACCATTGACTTGGTCAACCCAAGTCTTAAATAGGTCAAAATAGCCTATTTTAATCAAATTAAGACCCATTAATGGCATTTAATCCCTCCGTAGTGACCCAAAATTCAAAACCACGGGATATGTAGCTAATTTCCCTCCTAATCGAATAGGGATTTGATCCTAGCCATCCATGATAGGTTTAGGATGTTTAAATAGAAGAAATTAGGGTATTTTATGGACTTTTGGCTCTTGCTTTCTCCCCAAGCCTCCAAACCCTTTGAAATTTCATGTGAGAGTTCTTGGAGAGTCCCCCACCTTTCCCGACCAAAGCCCATTGCAAAAACCTCGCCAGCGATGAGATCCACGGCCAACCGAACCTAGAGAACTTCCAAGTTGATTTCTCGTTGACCGAGAGAATTTCAAGGCATGAGATCAACTAAGGAATCGTACGAGGAAAGTCTACAAGCTCAACCGTACGAAGATCTTCTGAATCCATTCATTGGATTAAGGTATATCGCAAACCCTAGTCTAGAGCACACTAGTTTAAATAACTTCTCATACAACGCATATTAAATCTCAAAAATTACACCCCAAGGATGCTCTTCACTAGCATAACTCAAGTTTAAAATTTTATGGCATTTGGTTGTGTCGTTTGCAAGAACGAGGCAAAAAATGCCCTAGCTCTTCAGTTTCGCCCTAAGCTTCGGTGGATGAGTTCCATACTGTTCATTCTATGATCAACGGCGTGGATCCAATAGCTCCATAGTTTCATCCGAATTGCGGGATTGATCTAGCGGTCAAATCCGATGTCCGGTGCAATCTGGGCCACTCATTACGAATGACGGAAGATCAGACGATTGGAGATCTTCGCCTACGTGGCTAAGTGGAGACTGTCGCCTGTGCAATCATTCTGTGGTGATTGCGCCGCCGCCCAATCATAGCCCGCGGTCTCGGGATCCAATCCCAGGCTGCCACGTGGCCCACTTAGCCGCCAGCCGCCGATTTAATTATTTTAAATTAGTTTTAATTACTGTTTAAATTTGATTTTATTTTAAATAATTATTATATATATATATTTTAAAATTAAAAATATAAGTATAATATATCATTATTTGTAGAAAAATAATATCTTTATTTTAAAAATATAATTAATTTAAAATATTAATTATATTATAAATAATATTAATTATAAAGTATTTTTAATATTGATTATTTATTATTATTATTATTCTATATATGTATTTATTATAAATTGATTTATTTTTAATTACCTTATTTTCCAAAATATATATATTTATAAGTATTTTAAATTATTTTAAAATTACTTATGTTATTAAATCCTAATTTCAGGAGATCCACTATTTATGAAATTTTAAATATAGATTGTACATGTGAAGAGAAATCATGGGATATTAGATTAGTGAATGGTTGAGTCTCAATCATTCACTAATCATTTCATTAAGCGCATTTACTTTCTTTTATCATACTTTACATGTGTAGGATGCGCGAGTACTTAGTTTAGGCTCTCCTAGATCTAAGAACATGGTGTATTTACTATTTTTCATGTGTTACTTGCATTATTACCTTAAGGGTTAGTGTAAAACTTTATTTTAAACCCATTTAACATAGTGACACCCAAAGGATAATAATTAAGAACCTGTCTAGCCAACTTAGAAAAATTCTAGGAGCTAGGATAGATCCTTGATTAACATGAAAACTTCAAAATTTAAACTTAGTGACATCATAAACATCCCAAAATTTTCTAGGAATTTTTTGGGCTCTTAACACCCCTTAATTAACCAACCCTAATTTACCCATTAAATAGGGCCCGATAATTTCTAAAAATTACAATAAATCCATTTCAACTCAGAAAAATACTCATAATAACTCAAATTATTTAGAATTTAGTCCTTAGCCTGAGATAAATAGGGCTCTTTAGGTTGATCTTAATCTGACCCTTAATTTTAACTTTAATCAAAATTACCATTTTGCTCATATTGGATAATTAAAAATTCTAAATCTTTCCCAAACACTTGGGAACACATGTACAAGAGCATGGCCAAGCGTGTTTACTTTTTTGCACTATTATTAACTGCTTGTGATGAGACACATTAACTGCTTGGGATGATTTTTACTAGGATAATCATGTAAGAGTCTGGGTCTAAATTTTTTCTTTTCCTCAAATGTGATGTAATTTGTAATTTGATGTAATTTAATGAGTTGTAAAAGTCTTAAAAGTCTGGGATTTCAAATACTTAAGTTCCCAAAGAGAATAAGAAAGGACATCTTTATGGGAGAATTTCTTAGTCATTTAGGTATTCTTCTAGAGGGTGATCCATAAAAGAACCTGGGGATGATCCATAGAAGAATCCAAAAAGTGATGTTCCAAAAGAGATATCCAGAGGAGAAATAATCCACTAGAAGACAAAGACCTAAAGATGAAATGCCTGGCTTTTAAGACTTGCGTCATTTATTAGGATTAGAATCCAGGTTATTGTCGGTGGAGCCTGACCACCATTACTTTTCTGCAGACCCTGGGTTGTACTTATGCGACATTTATCATAGACTTTGGACTTTCTCTTTTACTCTGCTTGGTTTTATTTATATTGATGTGTTTATTATGTTTGCGTAATAGAATTTGCCTACTTTTTCTAGGTTTATTTTTTGCATGTGTGTGGCCTGACTTTTGCTAGGCTCTTTAGGATAAAAAATTTTCTACTCATAACTAATGATATAAAATTTTAAGAATTAAGCAATATAGAAACTTAACTATTTAGGAAACTGCTGGAATCGTCCAGGGTCGCATGCATAATGTTGCATTCTTCTTTCCTTGTTATAAAACACCTCCCTGCCTGCAGGTAGAGTCTGAATAATCTAGCATATGAGGATGACGTGCCGGACCTGGGGAAGCCCAATCTTTTCTAAAAAATTATTTTTTATAAGATTATTTTTAAAGTCTTATGCATATATGATTTATCCTTTTCAACTAGCATGCATTGCATTAGTAACTAACTAAATTAAAATTTAATTACATTAGTTTTAGGAGCATTCACCCTATATACGTCCAGGGCCAATTAGAGAACTATCTAGATGTCAGCCCTACTTCCAAAATTTACCCACCCACCCATCTTTCATAAAGACTGGACAACATGGATTTCATGCTCTTATGTGGCTAGCTATCTTTCCTTTTTAGGCAGAATATAAGCCCAAGTGCATTAGCTAGGACATGAATATTGGTGTAGTGTAGAACACTGAATCCAATTTAGATCTAAGACTTGAGGCTACTACATTTGGTCTCATAGTATGCCTAATTAATGGTAGCTGAATCTCCTTCTCTTCTAGAGTTATAAACCCTACTCATCTGCATCACAGGATGATGCCACCTCCATCATTTATCTCATGCATGTGTTGAATACTTGATTTCTTTTCTCCAGTTTCCTCTCACTACCCTAGTCCCTTTGAATGCTGGTGTGAACCCCGCATGTGGATTGAGCCCTTTGAATCCTTTCTTTCCTTTTGAGTAGGACTTCTTAGTCTATACCCTTGTGCCAAACCCATTTTGGAAAGGATAATGTATGATCCTTAATCGAGAGTTTTTTTGGGCTCCGGCCAAAGATATAATTAACCATGGGGGTTTGCGCCCGTGGGAAACTAAATTCCACATCTACTAAACCCCACTTGAGCTGATGTATAGGGTAGGGGAAACCCGTGATTGTTATCAGGCCATGCATATTATTACCCATCGAGGTGCGTAGGCGAGAGCTGCTATCCTTCATGATTAATCGTATGTATGGTCCAATCTGCCCTTCCATCAGCCCATTTATGAGCGCGAAGGCTCACAATCTTCTCTATCCCTTGGGGAAGGTGCAGTCGTATACCCCTCTGCTGTCCTGCAGCCATAACGGTGCTCTTTTGGAGGTCTACATTTCTGATAGAATTCATACAGCATATAGAAAACTCAAGAAAATATATACTAGGTTAAATTTAGATTTTTTAGAATTACAGAAAAAGTATGAAATCCTTAGAAAAAATCATGCACAAACTAAAAATAATCATATGAGCTTATTAGATGAATTTGACGATTTAAATAAATAAAATCAATTATTAAAATTATTCTACACTAAACTAGAAAAAGAATTTAAAACTTTTAAGAATGAATCTAAGAATAAAGAGTACTATTTGAATTATGATATTAATGTGTTAGAAGATGTTAACTCATTTCTTAGAATTAAGGTAAAAGCTCTTGAGGATAATAGGATCCCCCCCCCCTAAACTTGAAGATTATACTAATCTTGTTTTAAATAAAAAATCTTAAAGCCTAAGAAGAGACAGTTTTATTATCGAAGATTAAAAAATCCTTTTCATGGAGTTTAAGTGATTTTCTTGTGGATTGATTGGACATATTTCACACACTTGTAATATACATAGCAAAACTTATTTAGTGTGGAGACCTATGATGCATAAAATAAGTTATATCATACATGCATCTAGTTTAATTTTGCTAAGAGGAGAACCCAAACTTATTTGGGTTTCCAAGATTAATGTTTGATTATTTTATAGAAATGCTCTCATACAAGACTTCATGAGAGCATTTAATACCTAGACAACGGTTGGTCGAAGTATATGTATGATTGGAGACACTACAATTCATATCATTGAAAGCCAAAAATAGAGGTGAAGTTACATTAGGAGATAATACCACTAGGAAAGTGGATGGAAAATATATGATTGGTAACTTGAACAATTTTTTTATTGAAAATATGTTACTTCTAGAAGGCTTAAAGCATAATTTCTTAAGTATTAGTCAATTATGAAATAGAGGATATGGTGTTAATTTTTTTTTTCACTAGCTACATATTAAGCTAAAATGGAATTGATGCACTGTATAGAAATAGGGTAAATAATATTTATATACTAGATTTAAATTGTGTTGAATCTCCTAATATTTTGTATTTATAAATAATTTTTAATAAATCATGGTTATGGCAAAGTAGGCTTTGTCACGCTAGTATAAAAAACCTTAGAAAAATTACTCAAAAGGAACTTGTTTGAGGTATATCAAAATTAGACTTCACTAAGGATCACCTTTGTGATGCATATTAACTAGAAAAATAAGTGAAGTCCTTATTTCATTCCATTAAGAATCTTAGAACTAGTAAACCATTAGAGATTATTCATATGAATCTTTTTGGACCAGTTAGTACTATAAGTCTAGGAGTGAAGGTATACATATTTGTGATTGTTGATAAACTTTTAAGATTCACATGGATTAGATGTTTATTTCATAAGAGTGAATCATTTGAAGAATTTAAAAACTTTTTTATTTAGATTCAGAGAAAACTAGGATATAAAATTTTAACAAAACAAAATGATCACAGAGGTGAATTTGAAAATAAAAAATTTGAGAAATTTTGAAAAGAAAAAGGAATTGATCATAATTTTTCTACACCTAGGACCCCTCAGTAAAATGGGGTTGTCTAAAGAAAGAATAGAACATTAATTGAAGTCGCTAGAGCTATGTTGGCAGAATATTCACTTTTAAAATATTTTTGGGTTGAAGCGATTAGCATAACTTATTATGTTCTGAATAGGATGAACATTAAATCAATATTAAATAAAACACCCTATGAGCTTCTTAAGGGAAGAACACCTAATTTATCATATTTACATATTTTTGGATGTAAGGTGTTTACACATAATAATGAAAAATCTCTTTTAAGAAAATTTGATCCAAAATCAGATAAATGAATTTTTTTTGGATACTTTAGTATTAGAAAATCATATAGAATGTTTAACAAAAGAACTTTGGTAGTTGAGGAAATCACACATATTGTATTTTATGAATTTAACATTTTGGAAGAGCTAAGTTTAGAAGAGAATCATATTGAAAATAACTACCAAAGAATTGAAAAGATTAATTTGGAAGAAAATCTGGAGATAAGAAACTCTTTGCCTAGAGAATTGAAATTTTCTAAAAATCATCCTAATGAATTAATTATAGGAGAACCTAGTGAGGGTATTAGGACTAGTCATAGACTTAATAAAGAGGTTAACTATTTTGCCTTTATTTTTATGATTGAACTCATAAATATTAATCAAGTACTTTTAAATAAATTTTGGATTTTGATCATGCAAGAAGAGTTGAATCAATTTATAAGGAATGGTGATTGGGAATTGATTGAGAGGCCAAAAGATCAAAGTATAGTTGGAACTAAGTGGGTATTTAAAAATAAAATAAATGATTAAGGAGTTGTAGTTAGAAATAAGGCTAGATTGGTGGCTAAGGGGTATAATCAAATTGAAGAGATTAATTTGGAGGAAATTTTTGCCCATATAACAAAACTCGAGGCAATTAGGATTTTATTACCCTTTGCCAATTTTAGAGGATTTAAGTTGTTTCAAATGGATGTTAATAGTGCATTTTTGAAGGGGGTGATATAAGAGGATATTTATGTTAAGCAATCTCCATATTTTGAAAATTCAAAATTTCCTAATCATATTTTTAAATTAAAAAAGGCATTATACATATTGAAATAGGCACATAGGGCTTAGTATAAGAGATTAAGCACTTTCTTATTATAGAGATCTTTTATAAAAGGAAGGGTGGATACTACTCTCTTTTTGAAGAAATTAAGAGATGATATACTCCTTATTTAATGGGAGATTTAAGTTTTTTTTTTAGCATTAAGCAAAATAAGGAGGAAACTAGTATAGTATATTAAGGACATTCTCAAGAAATATAAAATAGATAATACTAAAATAGTAACTACATTAATGAGTTTCTCAGTTCAGTTAGATAAGGATCAAAAGGGAAAATCTGTTAATCAAAAGAAATTGAGAGATATAATTGAATCATTATTTTATTTGATTGCTAGCTGACCTGATATAATATTTAGTATTTATTTGTGTCTTAGATTTTAATATGATCCAAAAGAATCATATTTGACAGTAGTAAAAAGAATTTTAAGATACTTTTTGGGAACTCAAAACTTAGGAATTTGGTATCCTAACTACAGCTTGTCATTTGAGATTGTCAAATTTTCTAATTCAAACTTTGTAGGTTATAGGGTTAATCGAAAGAGTATATTTGAAACTTATTAATTTATAAGAAATTTATTAGTTTCTTGGTCCATTAGGAAACATAATTCTATAGCCCTATCTACTGTTGAAGTTAAAAATATTGCCTTAAGAAGTTGTGTGGAATAAATTCTTGGTTGAAATAATAGTTGTTTGATTTAAGATTTACAATAGATACAATTTCAATCTATTGTAATAACACTAGTGTCATTTGCATTTCAAAGAATTCTATTCAATATTATATAACCAAACATGTAGACATAAGGCATCATTTCATTAAGGATCATGTAGTCAAAGGAGAAATAAAATCGGATCATATTTCTACTAAAAATCAACTTGCAGATATTTTTATAAAACCATTAACCTTTAATACTTTTAGCACCTTAAGAACAAGGTTAGGTGTGATTGATTTTAATGCTTAAATAAAATCTTCTACAAATTGGATATGTTTATTATGTGTGTTTGATTTTTTTTCTAAGTTTATTTTTATTTTTGTTTGTGAGTGTTTTATTTTTTAGTTTTTATTTTGTGAGTTTTTCAGTTTAGACATTTGTCACTTGTGTAAGGATGATCGATTTAAAAAAAAAAAAATCATTTTTATTTTATAAATGTTTTGTTCGTATTATACAAAATTTTTTAAAATTATACGAATTATGTAGCATGTCTTTGATTGGTTTTGGAGTTGAACGTGAAAATTTTAGATTTTTGTAAATTTTTATACTATACGATGAGGTCATCGTACATACAAATTGTATATATTCGTCTATACGCAAGTGGCTGGTTATCCAGTTAGAGTTAGTTTTTATAACTGATAGTATGTATGAAATCATATTTCGTCTATACGATCCAGGTGTTAATTTTTGTGATGGAAGAACCTAATTATCATTAAAATGATTTTAAATAATAGATCATCTCGGATGAACACCTGATCTTTTGTATGAATGAATTGTCAAAAAGCCTGTATGAAGGGATGCTTCGTAAATTGTGTGTTTACGAAAAGTCATTTTATTTTGGACATTTTTATTCATACAAACAAATTTTTTTTGTCCCCTACAATGTAAGGATTGTACGTACAAAATCAAATTCAAATTATATGATAAGTCATTTTTCTTTAAATAGAATAACCATTGAAATCATTTTCATTCACTTTTAAACCCTTCTTGAATCCTTCTAGAGGCTCCGACCTAGGATTGGCAAGCTCTACCAAGCGCTCTCGAGTTACTAAGCGATCGTCATCTAGAGGTGGGGATGACAATTTTTTGTTAATAGATAATGAGGATGAATTCTATAGGTATATAGCTGCCAAAATCACTTCTTCTAGACTCCTCATCCAAGATAGACTCCTCATCCAAGATGAAATTCATTTTTTTGTCATGCCTCTCTTTGCTTTAACTCAGTTCTCCTTTATTTTAATCTCGATCTATGCCTACCACAAAGAGACCTTTATTTATTTTCTAGCAAACATGAGATTCAGTGAGGATGAAACTAGGATAACATCTTTTATATAAACATAGTGTGTTGAAATCTACTACAGGAAAAATGCTAAATACCGGCGGTTTTTTCCGGCGGTTAGGAAGGCAAAACCGGCAGTTTTTCGGTGGTTTTTGAACCGCCGAAAAAATTGGCGTAGGAAACTTTTACCGGCGGTTATTTTAGGCGGCGGGTTTCCGACGCCGGATGCCGCCGGTGACTACTGGAATTGTAACAGACGGTTCTCAGGCCGTTAAGCCGCCGGTTATATTACCGACGGCTAACCGGCGGTCACTTTACCGATGGTAAGCCGGCGGTTAAAGAGGCTGTTGCGTGTTCGCTTAACCGCCGGCTATCGTCGGTACACCGCCGGTTATTTTACCGACGGCGCCGGCGGTCATGGCCGACGATAGTACTGGCGGCATACACCGCCAGGTTTTCAACGGATAACCGACGGACACCGTCGGTCATCGCCGGTATGGTACCGGCGATTTAAGGGAGTACCGTTGGCATAAGTTAAGCCGTCGGGTATCTAAGTTACCGATGGCCAAACCGCCGGTTAGCCGCCGAAAACTTGTAGCACCTGAAAAAAAAATTAATAGCATTCCCTCTATTTGAGGGAGGTTCACCCTAAATTCTAAACCTGCAGAAATAGCAATAGATAATAACATATTTTGGGCAATACGCCGCTATATTCATCACAATTATATACATAATCATATTAAATAAACAAGTTTACAATCAAACATTAAGAAGTTCTAAATAAGTTCATCAAACATAAAACAAGTTTATCAAGTTCTAAATTCAATAAGGTTACAATCATAAGTTCTAAATACAATCATCAAACATAAAAAAGATCTAATCCTCAGCTGTATCCTCACTGTCTGGAGATGGTTGCTCCTCTTGCTCCTTCTTCCTTTGATTTTCAACTCTATATGATTGGAGCTCTGCTTGTATTTCATTTTGAACTTTTCTCATTTCTTCAATCTCTCTAGATTGAACCCTTCTCATATCTTCAATCTCCCTAGTCAGTGCTGCAACCCTCTCGCTTACAGATTCTTCAGCTCCATTTGAATCATGAAATGCAGAGTTGTATGAACTGCCCTCAATAGCATAAGCCTGTGAACCCATGCCATATACCTCCCCCTCTGTCCTCCACCAACAACTTCTGACCATGTTTGATACTCAGAAATGTGGGCCGATCCAGAAGATGACCCCTCGCCATTGGACTGCCGACTTTCTCTAGCTCATACAAAATCATCCTACGAGTTACAATTAGTTTTAT
>NW_021319500.1:2923587-2924526 GCF_001605985.2 Dendrobium catenatum | reverse complement strand
AGTACTATAGGAGAGAAATAAAAAGATATCATCACATCACATCACATACCATGTAAAGAACATTTACATAAGCAATAATAAAAAAGTACATCTAAAAATCAGAGGGACCCTAGTCTGGAGGAGGTTGGTTGAATACTAAAAAATAATTATTTATCATAGCTACATTGGTATTAATTGTGCCAAACTGACCATGGATCCACCCCATGTCCTCTTAGTACCTTACATCCTTATAGTTTAAACATGTTTCAATTTAATCAATATGTTGATCAAAGTGAGTTTCTATATGATCAAAATGCTGGACCAACTCCTGAAAGTATTGCTGATCAGGTCTAAGTGCAGGTGCAGCAGCTATCATTCTTCTTCAGAATCACCACTCGAACTTTGGTCTCTCTAAAATAAGGATCGAAAGGAAGTATCGGTAAAAGAAGATTAATATTTTAGTGGGAGGATCATGATGAATAATATGGTACTTCTTTTCTAAAATGTATGTCACTAAGTGTTCTAGAGCAATATTCTTCTTCCTCTTACGACGAGGAAGCCCAATTTCAGAAAGGTTATGAATGTAATCTAAGATGAGTTGGGCCTCATCAATAGGTTGTTCTATTATTATTAAATATGTAATAGTTGAAAAAAAGGAGTCACATTTATGCGATCACTAGCCTTAGGAATGATTGAAGTTCTTAAGATATGCTGGATGATCCGGGCATTTTGGTTCAATATGTACTCTAGCTAAGTGACAAACTTGAGTTACACCTCTAAGAGTTTTATTTATCTCATATCAGTCATATTCAGATTTAGAGGTTAGAGTGTGAGCTCTAGTACCATGGGTCCTTAAGTGAAGAAAAGTTCCTAAATATTCCTTTGTGATCACTACAGGAAAAATGCCTATTACCGGCGGTTTTTACCGATGGGTTTGGTACGTTAAGCCGTCGGTACTAG
>NW_021319500.1:2915067-2918551 GCF_001605985.2 Dendrobium catenatum | reverse complement strand
AAAAGGTTGACGGATGGTAAGGACAAAAATGATGCCAAACCATGCAAATATTTTGTCGGTATTTTTCCGGAACACCCACCGGAAAATCTTTATGGAGAAAAAAATACGATGGAAAAAGTTTCCGACGCGTAATTTACCGTCACATGAATTTACGTCTGAAGTCCGCCGGAAACCTATATTTTTTGGCGCATTTTGGTCTTTACTAGCGGATTAAGGCCTCCGGTAAAAGCTGGTTTTCCTGTAGTGAAAATGCAAACATTTATAATATTTATTGATACATCATTAAAAAAATCGCTTGATCGAACATGAATCTCGATCTTAGCAAACTTATAGTCGAACAAAAAGTCTTGATGAGATGACCCAAATGACACAAAAATGATTCAATTTAAGCCTGAATAAGCCCGTAATTGGAAAACTTCATCATATACATTAATTGGATGACCAAATGATTTCCATATTTGGCATGCTTATAGTTGAATCGAGCGGATCGATGAGACTCTTGATTCCTAAGTATTAAAGCAAATAAATTCTAAATGAATGATTTATGATCAAAGGATAGATGACCTATCTGATGGAGTGTTCTTGATCTTTTCCATGTTTATTTGCATGCCGCTCTCAAAATTTTATACATAACCCCCTCTCTACATTGAGAAGAAAGAGGACGATCTGAGACGACAGTTATGAACTTTGGCTTGAGATTTAAGAGAGTTCTGAGGCTTTAAGGATCATAGAGCACCATCCAAACACCACTGCAAGGCCATCGCCTAACTGTTGCATCGCCCTCCATTTTGAGATGATTATGATCCTCTTGAAATTTGTTGTTCGCTGACTACAATCCTTCAACCACCATCAATTAGTAACTATGGTCCTCAAACCATTATCGCCCATCAACCATAGTTCTCGGACCACTGTTTCTTGATTATGTTCCTCTTACCACCTTCCAACCTCTGTTGCTCCCTAATTGTTGTCCTCATACCACCTTCGATTATAGTCCTTAGATCTCCATTGACTGCCAACTACAATCATCTAACATTCATTGCCCACCAATTATGGTCTTTGAACCACCATCACCCAACTAAAGTTCTTAAACAATCATCATGCAACTACGATCTTCTGAACACCATTGCTCTACTATGGTCCCCCCAAACTTCATCCCCTATAGACTATGGTTCTCCATCCAACTTCGCCTAACTATGTTCCTTCAAACCTAGCTTTGTCGCCCACCAACTTAAATCCTCTAACCTAGGTCACCTACTGACTATGGTCATCCAACCTTCATCGTTCTATTATAGCCCTTCCGACATCCATTACCCACTGACTATGATTGTCCAACCTCCATCGTCTATCGACTATAGTTCTTCGACCTTGGCTGACTATGATCTTCAAATCATTGTCACCCAACTACAATCCTTTTGATCTCCAACACCCACCAATTATAGTCATTCAACCTTTCTTGCTTACCAACTATTTTTCTCTGACCTATAATCTTTTGGCCATTATCACTTAGCTACTCCAACGCCTATTGGTTTCATCATCTACCATCACTACTAATGCCAACACATCCATCACTCACATCGTCGACATCGACTATGACTCTCAACATCATTTATGCTAGATTCTCATCAAAGGGCTCTTCCAACTTTAACCATATAATATGTTATTTGCATTGTATCAATAGCTTCCCTCCAAGAAAAAGTATCATTTGTAATCAATAACAAATACCAGTGAAATCATTTTAACTAGGATTAACCTCATGATTTTTCCCTTTCTTAGATTTTCTACATAAAAAATGTGGTCTCTTATGATTCTTGCACTACTCTTTATTTGTGTGTGTGTGTGTGTATGTTTAATCATTTTATAAAATTAGGATGTTATACTCTCTATCTTTTTATTGTCGTAAATGTTTCACCACACACACACACACACACACACACACACACACACACATATATATATATATATATAAATGAGAAGGATGTTAAATAAACTAATATGTAATTTTACATATTACATGGGCTTGTATTAAAATTAAAAACCAAAAATAAAAATTAATTAAATTACAGTTCATTTTTTACATGTGAAAAAATGAGACATATAAAGAAATAGTTAGATAAATACGTGAATTTATTAACTAAGATATAATAATAACTAGGAATTACATACATAACATTCAGATCTTACTCATTTATAAAACTAATAATAAAAATAATTTTAACTTTGCAACGGATATATTCTTACTGGATCAAATAAATTTACAAATAAATTAAAAATCAATCATTTTCAATATCAAAGAACCTGCAAGTTGGGCATTGTCCTCAACCCAAAGGAATGCTCACACTGAAGCAACAAATGGATTGAAGCAATCCCTCAAACATAAAGCCTTAGCATAGCAGCTAAGTCACTACAAAATATTTAATTCCCTCTCGCGTCTACCACCTTAATTTACAAACTATAAATACATCTATAAATCTACAAAATCTTTCACACCTCCACCGCTCCTCTCTCATATTTCTTTCTATACATAGTTTCAACGTTCAGTTAGTTCAAAATCAGCAAAAGTATGGAAGTAGTTGGCAACTCTCATCTTTCCCCTCCACCATATCCTTATCTCTCCCCTCCACCATTTCCTTCCAAAGGCTCTCCACCTACCTCCAAACCTCCACCAAGCCACCATTTCTCCCCACGTCCTCCACAACAACCTTCGCCACCGCCGCCTCCACCGCCACGCAAGCTGAATCCACCACCACCACCACCGCTAACTCCAAAACTCGCACCGCCGCCTCCTCCACTCACTCCACAACCCACCCCACCACTGCCACCACAGCCTGCTCCACCAAGCCCTCCTCAGACTGTTATTATCATAGTGTTCGTTTCACTCGGGGGTCTCTTCTTCCTTGCTTTCCTAGCGACCGCGCTCTTCTGCTTGATGAAGAAGAAGAAAAAGAAGATGGTTAATGAGAAAGAGGCTGTTGATGTGGAGGACCACATTCATGTCCATGAGACTATAGTTCAAGGGCCTCATGGTGAACAGGTGATTAATTTATATGTGGACGAAGATATTAGGGCACAAGAAGTGAGTAAGAAGGATGAGCTTGTAGTCGCAGGCTCTCATATTCCCAGAATTGTGAAAGAGGGAGGGCCAGGCACTTCTTCTAGTGTCAATAAGAAGACCTAAAGAATTTAAATATTTGTCAATAAGAAAACTTCGTGTTATCAATCATTTGTTTGCAACATGACAGGATATTATAATAAGCAAACTTATCACTGTATTTTTTTTAGAAATACCTCATAGTAGTTTGGAGCTTCTCAACGTCCGTATATTATACAGAAAAATAATTGTTTTCTGATGAAAAACAGCTCGATTCAGTCATAAATCGTATTTTCTGACAAATTTACAACGAATTTATGCCCGCCGGAAAAAAACTCTTGTTGGAAGCTCCTTTCAACAAACGAAAAACTTTTAAACTATTCTAAGAAGTCATAA
>NW_021319500.1:2903865-2907352 GCF_001605985.2 Dendrobium catenatum | reverse complement strand
TTCAACTCTAACAAAATGATGCACATATGTTATCATGATTTATTCATTAAGATTAGTTTTTAGAATATATATTCTTATGATTTGTTTAGTTATATAATTTAATTAAATGATTAATTGTTTGTAAGATACTCTTTGATTTTTTTTTTTACTCTAATTGATTTTATTGCTTTTGTGTAGAACGTCTTATTCAACAAATACTTGGTATAACATCGATGAGTTTTTATTTTCAAAAATCTTTACTATTTTTTGTAATAATAATTGTAAATTTTAGGGTTTTTAAATTTTCTTATTTTGTATGCATCATAAATTTTACCCATGTTTATTATTCATGTTTTTATATCATTGCATCTACATTAACTCTTATGACTTACTATGTGGATTGTTATTTTTATACTCTATTACACTATTTTATTAATTATGCATGTTAATTTAACTTATGATTTAAAATTTAAATTAGTAATTAAAATTTTTTCTTTACCCAATTTCATTTTTATGGTCTCACATCATCATTATTACTTGGTTAGAATTACAATTTAAAAATTGTTTAAATAATGAACATGATTGCATTTTCTTTATAAATTTTGGTCTTCTTAAAATCTACGGCTTTGATTTCTTGAAAATATTTATTGCATGAAATACTTAGATTTTAGTTTAACTTTTTGCATGTTTTCAGAAAAAATGCAAGACTTAATTGATTAGCTTGTTAGCTCTTAATTACGAATGTCCAATATCAAAAATATTCATCATACAATTTTCATATTGTTTCTTTGATGCTTAACTTCATCCATGACTTCGAATTTTATGAATCATTTTTTATTGAATACTTCTTAAATAAATGGAGAATAAATAACATGATAAACTAATGGCTAATTTTATAAAACCATAAGTAAAACCATAAGTTATGGTTTTTTTTTTTTTTTTTTTTTTTCAAATCAACTTCCTTATTATGTTCATTTATATTTTACTTCAATTCTTTCAATCTAAATAATGCATAAAAAATTAGAAATGTCAAAGCTCAATAAACAGTAGAATAAAAATATTTTTATCATATTTTCATTTAGTTATATATTTTTATATTTTGTAATTAAAGAGTATTTTTGGTCTCTTTTATCTTTATTTTTGCTCATTGCTCAGCATTGAAAATTTTGATGAGATTAGTGCATCTTTTATTTGCTTCGTTTATGGCATAACTGCATTATCTATATTCACTTTTAGCAATGTGCATGTGTATTTATACTATTATAACAAAACTTCAACATAAAATAGAAACTACATCGAATTTAATTTAAATAGTTATGCAATTAATATTAATTATATTATATGAATTAATTAGGGGAATTTGGTTTGGACATCTAAACCGGATGTTTTTAGTGTCTTCAAAATCGTTTTTTGACATTCTGGACCCAATTTTGATAGTTTCGGAACTCAATGGAGCTTCTATAACCTATTTTTTTGCAATTTCAAAGGTTTTGAAGTGTACTTTTTTATTAATTTTTTCTCCAATCAACGCGTCAACTTTCAATTTATAATTAAGGGAATTTTATTTGGTTCATAACCCCTAGGGGAGGTCCACGTTGATGTCTAGGGAATGACTGCGCCTTTGTAATTTTTTAAAAATTATAATTTTGTGATTCAATTAATTTTAAAGCTGTGATATATATTTCTGGACTTCTGAAGCTTCGATGACCAGAAAAAGGGGTAACTGATATATCATTAAAAATTTTTCTTGACCAGGCATGAATCTTGAGGCAAAATCAAGTTGGAAACTTCTGAAATTAAATTTGGGATGATCTGAACTCCGATTTCAATAAACTAACAGTCAAACGAATGTTTAAAAAGACAAACTCAATGACACCAAATTCGACTCAATCCAAGCCTAAAAGGGTCTAAATCAAAGACCTTTAGCACATTAAGAAAGTTCAAACCTTAAATTGGAAGACCAAACAACTTCCAAGCATAACATGCTTATAGTTAAATTGAGGGCTCGACAAGATGAATCTAACGAGCCTAAGATTAATAAATTTTGATGTCATTAAGACATTCAAATGTCCAAAAAATGGTCTTTGATCAAGGGGATCAACATCGGTCGTCCATTCAAATAATTCCCACCTTAACCTTAATTTTCTCCCTATTTACTAGTCATGTCGCTCTCAGAAAATTATAAAAAGACTCATTCTAATGGAAAGGGGGGCCGAGGGGGAAAGCAAGAAGAGAAAGAAGAGAAAAGTGGAAGAAAAATCAGAGATTTCTCTTACCACCAAGTTCCTCCTCGACCACCTCCCGGTCACCGACCGCCATCGGACTAATGCTGGACTTTCGCCTGGCCATCGACAGATGCCAAACTTCCACCCGGCCACCGACTGACATCAGATTTCTATCTGGTCACCAACTACACCAGATATCTTCCCGACCATCGACTGACGCTGGACTTCTGTCCAGCCACCAACTGACATTGAACATCTATCAGGTTACTAGCTAATGTTGGAGTTCCATCCGACTTTGCATTATTATTAATTTTTCACCCAGCAACAATCTTTTCGACCTCCATCGCGCATCAACTATGATCTTTGCAACCTCTATTGCTCGTCAACTACGGTCCTTCTAACCTCCATCATCAGACAACAATCTTTCTAACCTCCGTAGCCGACCGACTATGGTCATTCTAATCACCATCCCTTACTACGATCTTTCCAACCTTCACCGCCTTTTGATATCGTCCATTCGACCTCCATTGCTAGACAATAGTTTTTACAACGTCAACTGCTCGTTAACTATGGTCATTCCGACCTTCGTCTCCTAACAACATTCTTTCTGACCTTTGTTGACCATTGAATACAGTCCTTCCGACCATCATTACTTGAATATGGTCTTTCCGACCTCCATCACCAGCCGACTATGGTTCTACCGATCAAACGAATCTATCAATTCTGATTCTTCTAATTTCCACCATGTAATGCACTCTATATGATGCGTATTTGTTACATCAAGCCAAGGACTTCCCCCTAAGGAAGGGCCTTAATTATAATTAACTGCAAATACTAGTGGATTCGTTTAAACTGGGCCAGACCCTGTGATTTTTCTCCTTTTGCAGAATTTTCCACATAAAAATCTTTGTGTCTCTTATAAATGTTGCACCATCTCTTTTATCTTATTGTGTGCTAGATCTTCGTATAAAGCTAAGATATTAAACTTTATATTTCTCTACCATGTGAATATTCTAGGACACAACAACAAGTATTATTGAATCATTCTTTAAAGAGTTTTGGCTTCTCTTTTTCTTAGATCTTTCCTTGTCATTGGATTGGCAGAAGGCTTTATAATAGAGACATAAATCTTATCATGTATGATTAATCAGACCATGATTTTTCAAAACACTCAAAGCATAACTTATTTTCTTAATGACATTTGTTCTTTCATGCTTGAAGCTGGGCTAAATAAAGCCTTTTTGATATTAAATGAATTTAAGAGTATTTATTGATAAAGTATT
>NW_021319500.1:2880169-2897960 GCF_001605985.2 Dendrobium catenatum | reverse complement strand
GATTTGGAAGGAATAGAGGTAAACCAATTATAATGTGGACTTAGATTGTGCGAAAGGATTTGCACATAATAGATTTAACCACTCATGCAATTCTTAACTGAGAAGAAATAGAGAATGAGGACCCATAAAGTTAATCCAATATAATTAGGATAAGGCTAAATGAAAGGTGATGCATAATCTTGGGAATGCATATGCTCACTTACCTAAACACTCTAATTTACTAAATAGAAAACAAGTATTAATCATGAAAAAGTGCTTAAAAATAATTAGCATAAAATGCTTATTCAGTTTAAGCTGAAGTTCTGCCCTGTGTTAGAAAGAATAATTTTATTGCTATAGCATATTGATTTGGGATATGTCTAGGCAGAAAAAGTGTGTTTTGTTTCAACTTCGATACTTGATAGATCTATTAAGGATGTTTATATCAACACGGGGCACCTACCTTGCATGATGAAAGAAAGTAAATAAAAGTAATTTGTAACTTCTAAAAGGAACCCTTGTGAATATACCTATTTTTTTAAGACTACATTCAGACTGCAGAGTGCATGCTTTAACAAATCAAATAATTCTAGCTGAAATTAACTGTAGGGATGCAATGTCGTTATTCCTATGAATTTTTTTTGTATCAGGAATGATAAAACATCCTCTTAGATTTCTTAATGCAAGTCTGGATTTGATGAGAGTCGTGTTCATCAGTATGAAAGCTTCGTTATTTTTTATGAATGTAATTTTTCATATTATGCAAAATCAATCCTTAATTTTCTTAAATTATAAAAAAGTTACATAATCGAGCAATTTTAATTATTATTTACCGTGAAGTCAGATTATTGCCATGGTTCACGAGCATTTTTGTTTATTTCAACTTCGTACCATATGATTATTTTGTCTGAAGATTATTAAAGTTGAGTTAGCTCTTCTTTTGTATAAAAAAAAAAATAATGCAGATGATGTATGAGATTATTTATAGAGCTCTAAGGGAAGCTGGGCTTGAAGATACTTATGAGCCACATGACTATTTAAACTTCTTCTGCTTTCACATTTGCGAGACTGTTGATGTAGAGATAGCACACAAAATGAAAGTTCAGATTCAGCCAGCACACCTACTGTAAGTGTCAATCGCCTAAACACAACTACTTTTTGATACATTTTTCCTAAAACTTTTCAAATTCCCTATGACGTGGAAAATACTATTTGAACCCATATGTTGAGCGTATAGGTATATTGCTTATTCCTACAAAGACTTTTTTTTTTTCTCTTGCCGATACCACCATCAATTATTTTTATTGTTGTCTATTTTGTAGTGACCTTGCATTATCGTATACACTAAAACTCTTAAGGAATATTCAATTTAAAGTGAAATACTTCTTTCTCTACTTGGAAGACATTACTAATTTTGTCGTAAATAACATACAAATACTTATTACAACTTCGCAGTTAATTAAATTTCATTAATCTCTAACTTGCTTTAATTAGTGCTAATTCAAATGCAATAAGTGGCTACTAACCTAGTAATTAGTTTAAATTAACTATATTTTTCCATAGTCATCCCTTGGGTATTTAGTGACTAACGGTGAGAAATAGGAAATAATGATCCAATTGGTAGAGAGTTAGCATAATTAATTTCAGATTAACGATGGACCAATTCATCAGCAAATGAGTTGCCATTCTGATTTATGATTAGATGGTAGCAATTCTGTCTTATTAATTGTAATTTTTGGTAAATAGCACTTTTTTCAAAATATAATTTGTTATTAGTTATATCTAATGAAATAAGGCAACAATGTCTTAACAGAAAACCTCTAAGAGCTATAGAAATAACAATAACAATAATCTTCCAAACCTGGAATTTAAGAAATTGTTTACATCTAGACATCTAGAAATTGGAATAACTAAACTACGTTGCCTGAAAAAAAAAAGGAATTTTGCTTGTGCATTTTAGGTTTTCCTGCAAAGCTTTACATAAAAAAACCCATCTTAAAGAAGCAAACACAAAATAGTCCACTGGGCATGCCAAGTTCTAAAGACACTCCAGCCCCAATTTGAGGGTTCCAAAAGTCCAATTTCGTTCAAGCTTAAATAAAGTATTTCATTGAGAAGGAAAAACATACAGAATTTATGGCTATCATAATAAGAAACACAGCTTAATTATGTTGCATAGATATTTTCTTTACAGTGAAGATAACTATATATTTTCTTAGGTTTAGTATCAAGTAAAATTCAAATGGAGTTATTATGTATATGAGCCTACGCACTTGTCACTAGATTGTGAGAACGATCCTAACAATGGTAAGGTTAAATGAAATGAGTGATAAAAGTTCACGTAATATGCTGGAAAATGGGAATTTCTCCTCGACATCTTGAACTCAACATAAGCTATGCTAGCTCCAATGTATTGTGCATTAAATCATTTGACGTACTTTACATTACTGAAGGAAATGCTTAGGAGATGAAGGAATTTCTTGGCTTACTAAACTTTTTAATACTATTATGAAGACTAAAAAGATGTAAGATGAGTGGAGAATGAGTGTGTTAATTTCTATTTTTAAGAATAAAGATGATGCATAAGATTGTGCGAATTATAGAGGAATTAAGTTAATGTGTCATACTTTAAAACTATGGGTGCGAGTTATGGAGCATAGGTTGCGGCGTGATACTAATGTTTCTCAAAATCAATTTGGATTCATGCCGGGTAGGTCGACTATGGAAGCCATACATTTATTAAGAGGCTTGTTGGAGAAATATAGAGAAAATAAGGAGGATTACATATGATATTTATTGATTTAGAAAAAGCATATGATAAAGTTCCAAGAGAATTGCTATGGAGAGTTCTTGATAAGAATGGAGTTAATAACGCTTACATTCAAATCATTAAAGATATGTATGCAGGAGCTATTACTTGTGTTCAAACACAAGGTGGTTTGACCAAGTATTTCCCTAATTTAGTTGGGTTACATCAAATATCAGCCTTAAGCCCATATCTTTTTGCTTTAGTCATGGATGTTCTCACTAGACATTTGCAAGAGGATGTACCTTGGTGTATGCTTTTTACTGATGATATTCTTCTTGTTGATAAGACTAGAGAGGGAGTTGAAGGTAAACTTGAATTATGGAGGTCAACCTTAGAGTCTAAAGGTTTTCGCTTGAGTAGATTTAAAACATAATATATTGAGTGTAATTTTAGTAGTAATAGACCTAGTGAGGGATGTGACTTTGGGCGATCAAGTCATTAATAAGAGTACACGTTTTAGATATTTTGGATCTATTGTTCAGAGTGATAGTTGAAGTAGAGGAATGCATCGGCTTGTTGTGTGATCGAAAAGTGCCCCTCAAACTTAAGGGAAAATTCAATAAGATGGTGGTGAGGCCTGCAATGCTTTATGGTGTTGAATGTTGGCCATTAAAAGAGAAGCATAATACTAAGTTAAGTGTGGCAGAGATGAGCATGCTCAGGTGGATGAGTGGCTTTATCCTTAGAGATTGGATACGAAATGAGCATATATGTGAAAAGGTTGGAGTAGCTCCAGCAGAAGATAAGATTAGAGAGAGTCGCCTTAGATGGTTTGGTTACATAAAACAACGGCCTTCCAATGACCCGGTTAGGAGAGTAGAGGTATTAGATTTGACTTATGTTAAGAAAGGTAGAGGCAAACCTAAAAAGACTTGGTTAGAAAATATTAGGAATGACATTTCTTTATTAGATTTAAACGAGAATTTGACTTTTAATAGGACACAATGGAGGAAAATGATTCATTTAGTTGACCACACGTAGTGGGATAAAGGCTTGATGTTATTGTTGTTGTTGTACGTTACTAAAGGAACTATTTTTAGCAGGCCTAAGTCATATTAAGAGCTAAGATAACCATATATTTTCTTAGGTTTAGTATCAAGTAAAATTCAAATGGAGTCATTATGTATATGAGCCGACGCATTTTGTAGGGCCATTTATGTAAGTTTAGTAAATTTTTAGGGATTCATTAGCAGGCCTAAGTCATGTTAAGAGCTAAGTTCTTTCCTTTTCTATGTTGATTTGACTGTAATTAATTATCTAATTTGCTTTGTGTTAAGAAGAATAAAACAATTGGTGAGGCCTAGGCAAACCTAGAGAATTTGTTCATGCTATCTAGGGATATTTCAATTCATTATGTTCAAATGATCTTGAGGACTATTATTATAATGATTTAAAATAAAATACAAGTTTTACAAGGTTCCTATATAAGAGGAATTTCATGACTATTTTCTTATTGATTTAAAATAACATTCCCGATGTAAACTCCAACCAGAGAATGGTATATCAATAAATAATAATAATAATAATAATAAGAGTACTTTTGTTCTTATTTTTTTGGACTTCACAAGGATTTGTTTTGCAGGTAATAATTCTGAATATCCTAGTAGAGAAAAAGTAAGACATTTCTTAATAGATACATGAAAAAAAAAGTCACATCTAATCAGTAAATTGTGCTAACACACGTAAAATGACTTTTCTCAAAAATTGCATTCAAAAAGTAGGAATGTAAGCAAAGAAACACATAAAAAAAAATTCCCTTAATGTTTAAAAAATTCTACTTTGTGAGAGCTAATATAGAATGCCAGCCTAAAATAATCCATATTAAATAACATGTTGAAAGTTATTTTTGCTAATAACCTTCCAAATAACTTAGTTAGAACCAAAGGTAATTAACATAATATGTTGTGATAAGTACAATATTTTACTTAATCCCAACCTTCTTTATAGAAAAAAATAAGTTTCTATTAGCCATTTTTATATCTCAAATTTAGTAATGCATGACTTGAGCAAATATATATTTTTTATAACTTTTTTAATCACACAAGAATTTAACATCATTGTAATTTCAAATAATTCAAAGACAACAAATTTTTAAAAAACCTACACTTCTTAATGAATATATTTTTTTAATTATCCGACTTCCTCATGTTCTCAAAGGTTATTTGCTAAATATGTGACTAAAGTTGTATGGTATTCCTTGTTGAAAAAATAAAAAAGGAAATTAAGAATAAAATCATGTAGATTTCAAATAGCTAAAAACTTTATTGGAAAAAAGATTAACTTAAATCAATGCATGACTCATTAAAATATAAAATTTGACTGTATATGTAGAGCCATGATAAAAGGATTAACTCAGCATCTCACATCTTTGGTACAACTGAGGGTTTCATCAGCTAGATAAAAGTAAACAACAAGTGGCTTGCTTTTTTACTTGGAGAGGGACACATTCTTTCGATCTTGATGTTTCTGATTGAAGTTGGAAGGAACATTTCCTTTTTTACTCCAAGAATTCAAAATAACAAAATCCTTCCATTCCGAGGGATCATCTTAGCAATGAGGAAAATTAAGTAATTAACACAAACATAACATTCATACTAAAACCTAAAACATAAGATGGTTGTCAAACTTGTCAGCAATAAATTGTAGGTGAAGGATGGGGCATGGTGCCAAATCAGCTTATGGGAGATTTAGAAACATGGTGCAGGCATAATGATAGTCATCATAATTTGAAGAAGGGATTTTAAGGATCTTCAAATCAGCCCAACCTTTTTTATTTTGGGAAATTTGTGGGTGGTTCTTTTATTTTGGGAAATTTGTGGGGCACGCCCAGTATTTCATTAATTGATAAAGATAATTACTTCATTGAGCTCCGGTTAAGGAAAGGCGATAGCTCTATAAAAAGAAAGACGTAGTCATACGAGCGTAATTCAATAGGCTGTGACCAAGTGACAGTTCCATCATAGTACAATAGAAAAGTGCTCAAAGTTGCACAAAGAAGAAAATAAATCCTCTATGCCATCACACATGACATCAAGAAATGTGTAGTGTTTACAATGAGGCAATGAGCAGCATAATCAATGGTGTTGCCTTCAAGATATCTCTTACCTGATTGCCCGATTTACTTGTGCAAGCAAGATAAATTCATACTTTGGCTATTCACTTCAACTTCTTTTCCTGCCTGATTGCCCTATTTACTTGTGCAGGCTTATCCCTCATATATGACATCTCTCATTAGCCTTTTTAATTCATTAGCTATATATATATATATATATATAATGTTCCAAGGATTTACATTAGAGGTGTTGGAGAAGGCCAATTTATTATTTTTGATATCCCTTCATTTATTCTTATCCAAATTTTAGCCAGAATCATTAGCAATGAAGAAGAGAGAAAGCCACGATGCGAGCTCGTATGGTACCATGGGCAGTTTATGGGAGGCAACATGGGCAACAAATTAAAATACAATAAATTTTCTTAAGGGCTTTGAAAATTCGCGCCCTAGCCTACCCTGCTTTCGGGGGAGTTTTAACATATTAGGTTATAGGTAAATTTTCATAAGACAGATTAGGTTTGAAATAAAACAATACTTAGAGATTTTGCCCTCATTTTGTAAGGACTTTTTGATCTGAGTTTTCGTTTCCTATAGTCAACCCAACCTAATATAAGGATCCTATCAGCATCCATAGATTGCTTCGTCCAAGGGTACCTTGTGGACCAATGGTGGGTATTTATCTTAGGGGACAAATTTAAACACATCTTAGCTAACAGAGGGCATGGTGCCCTATAAATCATATCATGTTGATTTATATCTCAAGGATTTAATGACATTGAGAAGCATACAGGCTTTGACCATATCCATAATTTAGTGGTGTTATTTTGCGGTGAATCACCCAGTTCAGAGGGTCTCGATCATAACCGTTTACCTGTAGTTCCATTTGGCAATAAAATCATTGGTTAGAGAACACATGCTACATCCTTACTAGAAGAAGAAAGATAGAGAATGAATCCTAGTTATATTCTCAACAATACATTAGCATTTTTAGAGCTGAAGTGTATTTTTAAATTTGTCAACCTCGATAAAGTGTTTTAGAAGGTGGAAGCAATGTTTAAAATTGCGTATTCGGGTATTGAGGCGTTTTTCATTCGTGAGGCGAGGCATAAGCCTTAAGGCGTTTTGAGGCGTAAGCCTCAAAATCAAAAGATTGCGTAAACATAAAAAGATAAATTTTCTATATACTGATGAGTGAATAATATAAAACATAAAAAAGCATAAAATATGAAGTGAAATCAAAATATCCCAATAATAAGACAACATAAAATATAGTTCAACTCAAAATTCTATCTTTCCCAAATCCCAATATTCTTTTCATTAACATATAATTCAAATTTCCAAAAATAAATAGCAATGACATATCACATAATAAGAACTCATAAGTCATCAACACTGTCATCACTAAGGGGTTCTTCAATTGAATCATCATTATGATGAACTGCTCTCTCCCCTTTCTCCTCTCCTATAGAGTCCAATGTCGGGCATTTACTTCAAAATTTATGTAAGTTTTAATATATATAGCATGTGGCGTAAGCCTCATGCAATGAGGCGAGGCGGGCCTCAACAATGTTTAGGCGCAAGCCTCATAAAAAAACTTGAGGTGTAAGCATCAAGGCGTTTTTTACTATAATTGCGCAAAGGCGGGCCTCAAGGCGAGCCTCACATTGCGCAATTTTAAACCATGAGTGGAAGGATTTTGCTTTAAGCATCTGATGTTTGATTTTAATTTTAAATATTTGGATTATGGTATTTTTTTTTTAATTTTATGGGCATTTAGGAGGTATTTTGAATATTTAAATTTAATCATTATTGAGATCTACGTTCAACATGGTCGTCATTAAGATATTCATGGGCAGTTGCATTTTGTTGATTAAACATTATCAACTCGGTCAACTTGCTGATAGAGAACCGGGTTCATCGATGGCTTATGTATTTGATAGATTTTTTAGATTTAACTCCTTCAATTGAGATTTATATTCTACACGGCCATCATCGGGGTGACTTATAGGCTTTTTTATTTTATTTGTTGAACCTTATCAACTCAACGAACTTGTCGATAGAGGATCTGGTTCTTTGTAGCTTATATATATATATATATATATATATATATATATATAGGTTAATGTACTTGTATGTGCACTTATGTATTTTTATACATGTATGCATGGGGATATTTTAAAATCATCTAGCACCGATCAACTGTGTTGGCAACTATCATTTGAGCATGCACAACATCCATAACAGGTTTCCTACAGTTGTTCTTGTCTATAATAATTCTTATTGCCTGTTCTTGTAGGCTATATATTAGATGTATAACAGGTTTCCTACAGTAGATTTTAGGGGGTCACATTTTTTTGATCTTGCCATTCTATATGTCATCATCCATAGATGGGCCATAACGTGCATGTAATAATCTTCTACATTTATTCGTAGGTATTTGTGGGCTCCAAAAATGCACAACCTGGCCTCCCTGCAACATTCACTTTTTTGTGGAGGGTGGATAAAATTTTTCTTTAGTTGTATGATAGTTGAATTTTATATTTTAAATATTTTGATTTTCAATGATTATTTTGAATCTTAGATTTTTATGGGCATTTGGAGGCATTTTAAATGCTTGTGGTCCTCACCGGCTAAGATTTTTTGTCTACACGACCATTATCGAGGAGTTCATATATTATTTTCATCATTGTTCATTGAACCTTATCAACTATGTCTACTTTCCAATAGAGGATCAGGTTCAAATCTAAACATATTTCTTGACCCGCGTGACATTCTCAGATGTCATGTGTGTACTTTCAATACGTTCGCTAGGGCCTATACGGATATGTGCCATTGAATATATTATGTGCAATGCATTCATGTTTGTGTAAATTTTTGAAATACAATTGTATTGTCAAATGATGCACTGGAATGAAGCCCTCTGCTTATTGTAAATGCATGCGAGTGGTATTTTTGAAATATAATAGCAATGTCAAAGCAACACGCTAGAGTAAAATCCTCGGCATCCTATAGATGCATGCTAGAGGTCCCTTTTTGAAATACAATTACGGTGTCAAATGGCATCTTAGAGTGATATCCTCTGCATATCAGAGGATATCACTACATATGTTATAATGGAATCCTCGGCATCCTACATATGCATGCCGAAGGTTTTTTTGAAATGTAATAGCGATATCAAATGGACATGCTAAAATAAAACACTCGACATTTTACAGATGCACGTGGAAAGGCCCTTGATCACGCACATTCGACATATATGCACGTAAATGCAATGTTGGATGATGTGATTGTTTGACCTACATGCCTATTACAATGCATTTATGAGGGATATTTTAAAATATTTTCATGTAGTGCAAAAGGGGTGCTCAAATGCATAAGCGATTGTTGCCGCTAAATGCATGGGGCTTTATTTCTGTCTTTGCCAATGCCTTTTCTCTGTTTGTACAAACATTGTAGATCTAGTGGAATGGCGTCGCGCTTCGGTGACCCATAGTTTTTACTATCGATTCCCTGCTTTTGCTTATAAATGAATCGTAGTGTCATTATCTGGCTATCATGAGACACCTCATTATCCTGATTCAGGCTTCCTTTTCTCATTCATGAGGAGGTTAGATCTACAAATTAGGCGATTATTATTTAGATTGGATAAACACATCTAAGTGACATGAGATCGTTTTGTGATAGATGATGTATCACAAGCTGATGAGGCCAAAGGCTCGATTAGTACATCTTTATATTGCTTTCTTCCTAACCCGTCATGAAGGTAGGACATTGAGTTGAGGGGCTTGATCTTCGGGTCTTCACTTGAATGGCACAATATATTTTCGAGAGCCTCAATATTTTTGAAGTGGTAATAGAATGACATGCATCTCTCTTCTTTTTGTTCTTCAAGTGATCATTCTTTGATTCTACAGAATCAATTATGTAACATTATGTCATTAATGTTGTAATTGAAGCCTCCCACTAGTAAAAGATTAACGGGTTTCTTACAGCAGTTCGCAACACTTGTGATTGCCGAAAATTTTGTCTTTCCGTAGAGATTGTAAGATAAAATATCTTTTTTGATCGATCGTTCATTGACTTTATAGAATCTTTTTATTCTGCAAGTCTTATGTCACAACGTCGCAATTAGAGCCTTCTGCTAGTGGTACATCAGCGGGTTTCTTATAGCAGCTCATAGATACTTGTGGTTGCCTTAATACCCAACGTACTCACAATATCTCAATTACTGCTGCTTGTAGGTCTCCATAGGGAGGACTATTGTATGCTTTCATCATTGGTCATCAGCTGTTGATTATAGGCGGATCTGTATATTCATATGCATGTTGATATCGACTGTCAAAGAATCAGCGCAGCTGCCTGGCTATTGGATGGATGTTGATTGCAAGGATGATCTAATATCTGTTGTACATTATTCGTCGTCATTCATAGATGGACTACTATACGTAAAATATCTCCTACAGTTATTTTTAGGTGTTATATGTACTTATGTCCATATGGGTTCTTATTCACGATATACCCACTATTATTATCAATAAATAGGCAATTGTAGCTTAATGAACTTTCTACAGTCGTTTGCAAGTGTATACATCCATAGCGGACTATTGACACCAGTTTGCATATGAATCATCACTTTATATAGGTCCCCTATTTGCATATCTACTGCAACACTATTAGATATGCTCGGAGGAAAACGATTGTACTTGTGTTGTATTTTGATTATTATTTTACATTTTGGGATTTACTTTTTGATTTCTTATAATTCAGTTCAAGTTCTGTTCCTTATTGTTCAAATTTGTTTTTCTATTCATCATACAAGCCCCCTCCATTTTTGTTTACATTCAGATTCTCGGTCATTTGAAATTTTTGCAGCATCTTGTCATATCCCCCATTTGGAGAAAATGTGAGGAACTGGGCCTTCCCACCACTCAACTAGAGCATGTATGATATGTGTCGTGCGATACCGCGGCCATAATATTTGATCCTACCGTGCTACAAAAGCATGCATGTGTCTTCAAGATACTTATCTGTTCTGTTTGAGTTTGGTTCCCTGCGCTTCATTTGCGTTCTCTTGTGCATTTGTTCAAGTTATGCTTTTATGTTCAAGTATAAGACCTCTGTTCCTGTGAATTTCGGCAACATCCTGGCATATCTCCTGTTTGGGAGAAATATAAGGAATTGGGACTTCCCACTACTCTACAAAAGCGTATATGGGTCTTCGAGTTACCTGTTTAAAAATGCACAGTTGTCTTTCCTTGCATGCACGGAGATGCATACGAGTATTTAAGGATGTCCCCACAATGCTACAAGAGCATGTATACGCAGGTGTCGCACTGGATTCCCCCTACCGTGCTATAAGAGCACATATAAGGGTCCACTGCCACGCCATGTGCGTCAATGATGGGATTTGGAACATTATATCTTTGCACAGTGGTTGTCGGCGGTGCTGATGTTGAGGTCGAGGGCTATGACGATGGTGTCGGGACAATGACGACAATGTCGGTGGTGTCGACACACAAATCAAGTCAAGGGAAGCATTTCTTTTTCTCTCTTTCTCTTTTTCCTCCCTTCTTTTTTTAATTAATTATAATTAATTATGGTTAATAAAAAATAGTTAATTATAATTGGATTTAATCAATTATAATTTAAAAATAATTAAAATTTGAACATAATTTTATTATTGCTTCAATATGATTATAACTTTGTTCAAACAAATGCCATTTGTGATGAACTTTAAATAAGTTGTTCGCAGACAAATTGTTTGTTTTTATTTATTTTAAACTAATCTTTCGAATACTACTGCAGCAAACATGGACCAAAGGGACACCCTCTAAGGGGGAAAAGCAAAGCATCCACATAGCATAAAGGGGGGGGGGGAGAAACAACACAACTACCAAGGAGGGAGAACCAAGCAGGGAAAATCGAAACATCCAGATAGCAGCTAAGGAATAGCTTGATTGCATCAATTCTCCCCAGGTGGAGAATCCTCATCTCTTGATGAGATCGTCTGCATAGAATGCTGATGGAACTTTGGCCTGTTGAGTGTTTGACTTTCCATTTTTTGTTTTGATTTTTTTAAAAAGAAAGGAAAACATGACCTACAACCTAAATCTCTGATACTAAATTGGTGCAACCAAAAAAAGCAAAGCATCCACATAGCAAGGGGGGGGGGGAGGGGGGCAAAGAAACAACACAGTTACCAAGGAGGGAGAAATCGAAGCACCAAGTAGGGAAAATTGAAACATCCAGATAGCAGCTAAGGGATAGCTTGATTGCATCAATTCTCCCCAGGTGGAGAATCCTCGTCTCTTGATGAGATCGTCTGCATAGAATGCTGATGGAACTTTGGCTTGTCGAATGTTTGTCTTTCCATTTTTTGTTTAGATTTTTTTAAAAAGAAAGGAAAACATGACTTACAACCTAAAGCTCTGATACCAAATTGATGCAAAAAATTACATTCACATTGCAAACTAAAAGTCTTCCTTACCATATATATATATAATAACAATACTAGAACAAAACACCTTAAAACTTTTATTAATTAACAGAAGAAAGATACAGATGGGGCGTAACCGTGGATAGAGAAAAAGAGGTAGAAACCGAGATGAAATAGATGAGGGGAAGGAAAAAGGAGGCTAGCTCGTAAACTAAAACAAATTTTCAGGTTTTATATTTGAAAAATCATCACATATCCTCATTTATAGGGGAGAAAAAAGGGAAAGAATATTTAATGTAAGGTAATTAAAACACCACCTAAAAAGCCACTAGCAACTCCTCAAAAGCTGCTGCAAAAAGGGACTGAAGGGACAATAGCCTAGGGGAAAATGAAGGATAAAAAATGCATCCAGTGGGCATGAAAACCGAAGGTTTAGCTGCCCAAACCAAAGGGATCGCTGCCAAGGGAAAAAACCAAGGAAAATAAGGCGATGAAGAGACAACCCAACAGCCAATGAATAGAAACTGAAGGGATAGAGCATCTTAATTGCATCAATTCTCTCCTGGTGGAGAATCCTCATCTCTTGATGAGGATCGTCTGCATAAAATGCTGACTTTCACCATTTGTAGACTCCTTTGCATCTTGAGGTGAAACTTCGGCCTTTTGAGTGTTTGCCTTTAGATTTTTTTTCTTTTTTATTTTTTTAAAATGAAAGGAAGACATGACCTACAACCTAAAGCTCTGATACCAAATTGGTGCAACCAAAAAAATCACATTATGATTGCAAACTAAGTCTTTCTTACAATAAATATAGACAAACACATATATAATATAATAATACTAGAACACAACACCTTATAACTTATATTAATTAAGAGAAGAAAGATGCAGATGGGGTGGGAACTATGGATAGAGAATAAGAGATAGAAAACCGAGACGAAATAGTTGAGGGAAAGGAAAAAGGAGGCTTAGCTTGCAAGCTAGAACAAACGCACATGTTTTACATTCGAAAAATCTTCACATATTCTTATTTATAGGAGAGAAAAGGGGGAAAACATAAAATGCAAGGTAATTAAAGCACCACCTAAACAACCACTAGAAACTCTTCAAAAGCTGCAGCAAATAGGGACCGAAGGGACAGCAGCATAGGGGAAAATGAAGCATAAAAAATAGCCAATGTGAACAAAAATCGAAGGGACAACTACCCAAATTGAAGGGACAATAGCCCAAACCCAAAGGGACAGCTGCCAAGGGGAAAAACTGAGGAAAAAAAGGCCCACGAAGAGACAACCCATCAACCAATGAACAAAAATTGAAGTGATAGAGCACCTTGATTGCATCAATTCTCTCATGGTGGAGAATCCTCATCTCTCATGATGAGGATCGTCTGCATAGAAGGCCGACTTTCACCCTATGCAGACTCCTTTGCATCTTGAGGTGGAACTTCGGCCTTTGAGTGTTTGGCTTTCCATTTTTTTTTCTTTTTTAGATTTTTTTTTAAAGAAGAAAGGAAGACATGACCTACAATCTAAAGCTCTGATATCAAATACTAGAACACAACTCCTTACAATTTATATTAATTAAGAGAAGAAAGATACATACAGGGCGAGAATTGTGGATAGAGAAGAAGAGGTAGAAAATCGAGACGAAATAGTAGAGGGGGAAGGGGAAAGTAGGCTTGCTTGCAAGTTAGAACAAACATATAGGTTTTACATTTAAAAAATTATCACATATCCTATCTAAAACTGCCACAAAATAGCCCCATTTATAGGGAAAAAAAGGAAAAAAAAACAATTAATACATGTAGTTATTGCACCTCCCAAATAGTCAATAGAAAAGCTAGAAAACTGTATCAAACATGAACCAAACGGATAACCACTTAGCGGGAAAAAATGAAGCATCCACATAGCATAGAAGGGGGGGGGGGGATCGAAGCAAGAACACAGCTGCCAAAGAGGGGGAAACCGAAGCACCAAGGGGGAAAATCCAAAGCATGAAGATAGCAGACAAGGGATAGCTTGATTGCATCAATTCTCCCCAGGGTGAGAATCCTCATCTCCTGATGAGATCGTCTACATAGAAGGCTAACTTTCACCATCTGTAGACGCTTTTGGATTTTGAGGTGAAACTTCAGCTGTTGAGTGTTTAGCTTTCCATTTTTATTTTTGATTTTTTAAAAAAGAAAGGAAAACATGACCAACAACCTAAAACTCTTATACCAAATTGGTGCAACAACAAAAAATATTAGGATTGCAAACTAAATGTCTTTCTTACTATAAATATATACAAACACATATATAATATAATAATACTAGAACACAACACCTTACAACTTATATTAATTAAGAGAAGAAATATACAGCTGGGGTTGAAACTGTAGCTAGAGAAGAAAAGGTAGAAAATTGAGATGAAATAGTAGAGGGGAAGGGGAAAGGAGGCTAGCTCCCAAGCTAGAAGAAACCCGCAAATTTTATATTTCAAAAATCATTACATATCCTCATTTATAGGGGAGAAAAAAGTGACAAAAATATTTAATGCAAGGTAATTAAAGCACCACCTAAACAACTACTAGAAACTCCTATGTAACAAACAGGGATCGAAGGGACAATAGCCTAGGGGAAAATGAAGTATCAAAATAACAACTAATGAGCAAAAAAACTGAAGTGATAGCTGTCCAAATCGAAGGGATAACTGCCTAGGGGAAAAACTGAGAAAAACAAGGCCCACCCAGTAGCCAATAAATAGAAATTTAAGCGACCGAGCACCTTGATTGCATCAATTCTCCCCTAATGGAGAATCCTCATCTCCTGATGAGGATCGTCTGTATAGAATGCTGACTTTCACCATCTGCAGACTCCTTTGCATCTTAAGGTGGAACTTCAGCCTATTGAGCGTTTGGCTTTACATTTTTTTGTTTTTAATTTTTTTTTAAAAGAAATTAAGACATGACCTACAACCTAAAGCTCTTATATCAAATTGGTGCAATAAAATAAATTACATTATGATTGTAAACTAAAAGTCTTCTTTACCATAAACATAAACAAACACATATATAATATAACAATAACTAGAACACAGCACCTTACAACTTAAATTAATTAAGAGAAGAAAGATACATATGGGGCGGGAATTGTGGATAGAGAAGATGTAGAAAACCGAGATGAAGTAGTAAATGGGAAGGGGAAAGGTTGCTAGCTCGCAAGCTAGAACAAACCCACATGTTTTACAATTAAAAAATAATCACATATCCTACTTAAAACTGCCACAAAACATCCCCATTTATAGAAGAAAAAAAAATATATTTAGTTAATGCACCTCCCAAACAGTCAATAGGAACACCTTAAAAACTGCAGCAAACATGGACATAAGGGATAACCACTAAGGGGGAAAAAGAAGCATCCACATAACATATAAAGGGAAAACCAAAGCAACAACACAACTGCCAAGGAAGGGGAAACTGAAGCACCAAGGGGGGAAAATTGAAGCATCCAGATAGCAGCCAAGGGACAGCTTGATTGCATCATTTTTTTAGATATTTTTTTTTTAAACAGGCACGTATATCGGATACCCGTTTCCTTTTGAAATTAAATAGTATTTAAATTGGATACAACTTATACAACACCTATTGGTGTCGTATCAGAGTACACATTATTGTAATAATATTTTATTACTATTACAATGGCATTATTTTTTAACTGATTCAAATAGGATTAAGTCAAGTTGTTAAATTATTGTTAATTTAATCAAATATATTTATTAAATTAAATTAAATTATGAATTTGTATATGTCAATTTTCTAAATGTAAAAATTCATAATATATTTAAAAAAACTTATATTAGGAAGTTCTAATTAAAAATTGATTAAGTTGGGTTAAAAATTCTTAGTCTACTTTTCAATTAGTGCAATTGATAATATAAAAAAGAAAAATCCGAGTAATTTGTGATCAGAACTAGCAAAAGGATTAACTGAAATATGGAAAGGAAACTAATGATGATTAAATAAGTAAGTCTGGAGACTACAATGTTGGCAATTAAGTATAGATATACAAACTATGAACCAAATCTTAGTTTTGAACAACAATGGCGATTCACAAAGATTTCGAGTATTAGAGTCAAATGACAGATCAATGGTGAGCACAAACATCATAGTTTCAGATCTCTTGATGTTTATTTCATGCTTGGCAAAATGCTCTGACAGGCAAATTATTATGAAAATCAAGAGTTGTTTTTCTTTAAATTGTAAACTAACGAGTGCTTTAACCAACATTAGAGATGCTATTCTATTGAATTTTTTTTCCCAGAATATATTGATATAAATTGTGTTTGGATGATGCTATATTTTTGCCATGTGTTCATCAAAACAAGTGAAAACTGACCCAGCCTCTGGTCTCTGTAGTTGGGCTCTTAATTTGATTTAACATGAACATGAATTTCTTATATATTTTGATTATGGTTTCAACTTTAAAAAATGAATTAAAATGCTTGCTTAACATTTCCTTAACCCAAAATCCTAAAATCATTTACATTTCACTCTCTACTTGTTTGCCTTCATGGCATTTTTATCATCATCTTCATCATATTTTTACTGTTGATGCAACCCAATACTTTGCCAACTAAAATCATTGTCTTCTCCAATGATTCGTTTGTTATCCTCCCATATCAAATAGTAAAACACTAATTTTATAGATTTGCCAACTTGTCTGCATTGTTTTCTTTTCCATTCAAGCAATTCTACATGATTTTAAAATTTTAGGTATTTTCTATTTGTTGTAAATGTTTTGTATTCAAGAAATTTTTGAACCCTTCCCTATGTTTTTTCAGATGATTCTGTAAGTTTGTTCTACCTTATTCAGATCCAATCAGTATATGAAACTGCTGAGCATGTGAAGTTTAATGCAAGACTGAGAGAATCAGAACTAAAATCAACCATAGAGAAATAAAAAAATGAACGTTTTGAGTTGAATAAATGATTGCTCATTACAGAAAAATCGTCAATTACCGACGGCCGAACAACGGTGGAAGTAAGTTTTCCGGTGACTTTTTTGAAATTTTCCGGCAGTTTTCTTGCGTTTCACAAATTGCCGGAATGAACCACGGAGGAAAGAAATTCCGGTATCAATGGAGAAAGGCTGCTGAAGCAGCTTCAACAATTCTCACATCTGGAAACGATGGCAGGAACCATGAGGATCCTGATAAGAATTCCATCTCTGTTAAGCTAACAGGCTCGGCTACCCCTTTCTCTGATGATTTTGATGGTGAATCACTAAAGAAGAACAATAATGTACTGAGAAAGATTGGTGGATTATGGAAAAAGAGCCCAAAGTTAACATTCCTATCGTTTGCAATACTTCTTTTCTGACGAATGTCTTAAATTAAATTATAGTCCCTAATAGTATTGAATGCATCAAATTAGTGACGTTAATGTCTAATTGTTTAAATGATTTGTTATACATTTATAACAAATATCTAATTATTTTCATGTATTATTTAGTTGTATTCAAATTTATTATTACGC
>NW_021319500.1:2868977-2880069 GCF_001605985.2 Dendrobium catenatum | reverse complement strand
ATAAAAAATGGTAAGTCAAACACTCAACAGGCCGAAGTTCCACCTCAAGATGCAAAGGAATCTGCAGATGGTGAAAGTAAACCTTCTATGCGGACGATCTCATCAGGAGATGAGGATTCTCCACCTGGGGAGAATTGATGTAATCAAGCAGTCCCTTGGCTGCTATCTGGATGCTTCGATTTTCCCCCCATTGGTGCTTCAGTTTCTCCCTCTTTGACAGCTGTGTTGTTTCTTCAATCCCCCCCACCCCACTTTATGCTATGTGGATGCTTCATTTTTCCCCCTTAGAGGCTGTCCCTTTGGTCTATGTTTACAACAGTTTTCCAGGTGTTCCTATTGGCTATTTAGGAGGTGCATTAACTACATGTATTTATTATTTTTTCCCCTATAAATGAGGTTGTTTTGTGGCAATTTTAGGAATGAACGTGTGATGATTTTTGGAATCTAAAACCCCCGGGTTTGTTCTAGCTTGCGATCTAGCCTCCTTTCCCCTTCCCCTCTACTATTTCGTCTCAATTTTCTACCTCTTCTTCTCTATCAACGGTTCTCGCCCCATATGTATATTTCTTCTATTAATTAATATTAATTGTAAGTTGTTATGTTATAGTATTATGATATTGTATATGTGTTTTACTATGTTTATGATAAGACTTTTAGTTTGAAATCTTAATGTAAAATTTTATTGGTTTCACCAAATATACACCTCCCGACATGCCAAATTTATCAAAAATATATTCCCCTCCAAATCTATCACCATATCTCTACTCCAATCCTGAAGCTCTACATTCATGGATTTCTCCTGGGTCCCCTTTTTCTCAGCACTTCATTATTCCTCATGTGTCACTCTTGCCAACTCTAGTTATGCCTCCTAATGATCATGTCTTGCCCACCAATTTTTACCATTGGTTGGCAAATTTATCTCCATTGCCCAAAGCGGAAACATACTCCAAGCCAATCTGCCAATTCTTGGCAATCTACAGTGATCAAATTGTTCCTTTAGCTCACCATAGAACCCAAGCAATAATGTATTGCCCCAAGCTCCAACCTCTCCTAGCACTTCCATCCATCACCCCATTATCTCCCGATCTAAAATCAAAATCCACAAACCCACACTAAAACTAAACCTCCATGTCCAATTACCCTCTCTCCTGAGCTTGAACCCACCTCCACCACCTAAACCATCAAAGATCCTCAATAATTTGAGCCATGCCTAAATAGTTTGATGCCTTTTGTTCATAACGACATGTGGGAGCTTGTCCCCTCTGTTGGAATGCAATTTTGTTTTGGTATTTAGGTCAATTAAGGCAAACTCATACACACATAACATACACAAGAGTCGAGCCCAAGACTTCTTGGTTGGTAGCCAAAGGTCCCAACCAACAAATCAAGATGAGCTTGCTTGGTATGCCAAATTCTGTTGGATAACAAGATCAAACGTCTTCCTGTTGATTTTATCGTAGTTTCAAAGCATAACTTTCAGCAAAAGCTTTCACCAACGCCCTTGACTTGACTTCCATGAGACATTTAGCTCAGTAGTCAAACCACCTACCATCTGCACCGTTATCACTTACAGCAATGTAGTTCCACAAAGTTGGTCGCTTACTCAACATGATGTGAAATGGTCCACCATCAGCGAGAACTAGGCATCTCAAGTGGAGTTATTGAGATCTCACAACCAGACGAAAGAAGTATTTTAAGAGTCCATTTTTGTCGAAAATAAAATACGATGTCAATACCTTCGATGTCAGGCAGTATTTGCTCCGCTCGTTCCCAGGAAAACTGTCCGAGACCAGAAACTTACCTTCGCCAAGAATCCTCACTCCCTCCTCCGCGGTATATGATATCAGATCCCCCGAGCGCACCACCTTGTCATGGCAATACAAATGGAAATAAAAATCACATTTGAAAGGAAAAAAAAAAAAACAGAGCTTCTGAGGAAAAAAAAAAAAAATTTTCCCTTCAGTTTTTGTTGTGTACTTGACATAAATGACAATATCTCCCATAGCAAGCAAAATAATAATGAACGACAAAGCAGTACTAAGTAATAGCAACTTCACATGATTTTATCCAAATAAATAAAGATAAACTTTCTTGATAATAAAGAAACGAATGAAATGATAAAAGAACGGAATATTTTCCAGAATTGTAGAAACATAACTCCAGAATAAAGACAAGAAAAAAAATCACCATTAAGTAAATTTTTTGCCTTTTTGGGTTTAGAACCAGTTTGGTGTAGGATTTAAGGTTTTTGCCTTTTTGGGTTTAGAAGCAGTTTGGTGTAGGATTTAAGGAAGGACTTGGTCAAGATTTATCGTAAATCCTGTCAAAATTTTTTTTTTTTAAAACCAGAGACACACAAAATGAAGAATTAAGCAAAAAGTTAGAATACATTTAATACAATTCTACATTTTTTGAGGGATTTTTCAGCAAATTAAATGCTAATACATACATCACATATATATAAGTTTCGTGCTCAGCATTTTTTGTTTGATAGCCTAAGCTCCCAACTAATATATCTAAGCAGACTGCATCAATTCTTGATTCTAAGTTTAATAAATTTTTTCTCTGTACGAATTAAATGTAAACTTATAAGATCGCATATTCAAAGTTCGAACAAAAGCTCCTAACTAACAACAGTTTAAAATGTGTTGCATAAGGGGGGTTTCAGCAGCCGCAGGATGCAGGATTTAAATATTTAAAACTCCTTATTGGCATCCAAATAATTTTCAAATGTCAAATCAGATTAAAAATATAGACAATCAAACAAATTTTTAAAATTTAACATTCACATAATTAACATAGGTGTTCATCTATAAGATTCATAAAATACAAATTTCCATGAATCCTACATGCCTCCAAACAGCTCCAAGAAGCAGAAAATTAGGCAAAGCATTTGCAAGAGGACCGACCTCAGTGACAGCGTCCTTGGCAGGTTTAGCGATCTCCTTCACAAGGCACTCTGCTATCGGCCCCTTGTTATCCTTCAATATCGCCGCCGCGCGATGCAACAGCTCCGCCCTCTTCCACAGAGGCGTCCTCGCCCAAGCCTTTTGAGCCGCCTTCGCCCCCTCCATCACCTTGTTCACCTCCTCCTGCGTGCATGCTTCCCCAATTTCCCAGTTTCCACCAAAAACAAATCAAAACCCCAAATCCAAAACCCCCAAATCCCAATCCGAGCTCCGATTCTTACCTTGAACCTTGTATTCCGTTTTCCGTGTGGTCGGATTAATGATCGGAACTGACTTCCCGGAGCTAGACTTGTGCCACTCCCCCTCGGCGTAGTACTTGTACACCTCCCCTTCAATGATCTCACTGAAGACTCCCGTCCCTGCCATCGCTGCCGAAATCTTCAATTGCCGGCCTCTCTCCGGTGTAATCACGGCCTCTTTATCGCCTCCGGTGACGACTAGCCTCCTACTTTGTAACTAGGAAAAGCAGGCTGTGCGGTCGTGATCTTGTTTAGGTGGCAGGCTTTATATTGCGACAGAGGAGAACCACGAGTTGGATATCCTATAGATAGGCTGCGCCGCGCTTGTTTCCAACGCGGACCGGTTAGGAAAGCCAAACGCGAGGCGCGGTAGATGTCAGTGGGCCCCACAGGGTGAGTGAGATTACGAGCGCTTTTATGATCCACGCTGTGACTAGTGTGACTGTTCTGCCACGTGGGAGTTGATGGGCCGGTCGGGGACTTGGGTCCAATTTGGTTTGCACGTGCCGGTTTGGTCTGGGCGTCGCTCGTAGTTGAGGCCGGGCGGACCGTTCAAACGGGCCGGTCGGGGAGGTGGGCTTACGTGCGGCCTCCTCCTAACCCGACCTAAGCGGCTGTCATTCTTTAGTAAGAGGCAAAATTCTAATTTGCCGTTTTGATGAAATTAGGACTCAAAGCTTTATATTCTTCTCGTGGAGCTGGTTCTATTTTTTGTTGGAAAATTGTTGTGTGTTTGAAATATTGACGGCGGTGAAGAAATATAGAGCTTAACATCTTGACTTTGCATGAAAATTCAGGACACACATATAAGATAGATGGGTGCAATAGTCATAAGAGACATTCACGATTAGTTTATTGCATTGATATTAATTCTCCCGATTTATTGCATTGATATGATTTGTAATAATCTTTGTCGACGCTTTTGTTTTATCGATCTATATGATTTATTTATTGTTTGTCATTGATTGGCAGTACTGATATGATGATTTGTTTATCGATTCAACACATGTACTGTTTAACTGGTTTTCACACTGTAAAAGAAATTAGGTACAACAGTATGATATGAGAACTAGTAAAACAGTATAGTATGAAAACTAGTAAACCAATACATGTGTTGAATCGATCAATCAATGATAATTAGTAAATAAATCATATAGATCGGTAAAATCAGAGCATTGCTAAAGGCTATTGTAAATCATATCAATGTAGAAAAACCAAGAGCAGTAATATCAATACAGTAAACTAACAATAGTAATCACAATTTTATATTAGTATTAGTGAAGTATTGTAAACGCATGCTCAGTACATCATATAATCATTATTAATTTATCAATAAATAATATAGTAAATCAATAACAATAACAACAATAGCAACAATATACCATTAGTAGCATCAAATAAGTATCGATGACAGTATTGGTGCAATACGTACAGTAAATCATTAAACAATGTTGTTAGTATCAATATCAATATTCATATTAATATCAATAAACTTGTAGCATTAATACTAAATCCGTACAATAATAATAAATCAATAAATAAAATGGCTTTTTAGTTCTTAAATTTTTAATTCAAAAAATTTTTATACAAAAAAACAGTTTTAAAAAGCACCAAAAATATTGTCCCAAATAAAGCCTAATACTACATAACAAATAAATAAAATATCAAATATATTGATAACTAATGCTAATAATTGCTTCCAGCAAACATTCATAAATTGAAAGGTGCATGCTTTTATTTATTGCATTTCTTATCAAATTAAGGTTTCGTTTGGGACGGCTTTTTTATTGCTTTTTAAAATGGAGTTGTAGTACAAATTTTTTAATTTTTGTACTAAAACTCCGTTTTTAAAAGCAATAAAAAAGTCGTCCCAAACGAAGCCTAAAGCTTCATTTGGACAGCATTCTGTAATAACTCCTCTCAATTTGTACTGAAAAGTTGCTTTAGAAAGTTTTTAAAAAACTAGCCCAAAAGAAGCCTACCTAATCAAATAAATTTGAATAATTTTTTAGATGTTCGATTGTTAAATATATAAATTTGAACAAGTCATTGCTAGACTCATTTATAATCATAAATAATATCGTTTCAAAAACTTATAAATAAATTCGTTAAGAAATTTGATTAAGCCTCAAAATAATACTATGTATAAACTAAAGTATTTGTAATGTATATATTATTTCTATAGTTATTTTAATTTAATTTGTGTTTAAATTTAATTTAACTTTAGGCAAATGATTTGTACCTATAAATATCAACATTGTGAAAATCTAACCGGACAATAAATTGGAAGAATGAGAGGTTCACGATTCAACGATTCGACTTGGGTTGAACCGAATAATGTAATAAGTATTAATTTTATTTAAATATAGAATAATTCACATAAAAATAATGCAATCATATAAAAAATGTGACTGAAACTTAAACAAAAATAATAATCATGAAATATAAAACATGATTTTTTTTTTTAATTGAAGTCATGAAGCATAAGTTATTAAATATTTGTTAATTTATGAAGATATAAAGCATTAATTATTAGATATTTGTTAATTTATGATCATCACTAAAATCTTTAAAGGATTAAGGCTCCATTTGTGATTGCTTTTTTGTGCTTTTAAAAATGGCTTTTTAGTTCTTAAATTTTTAATTCAAAAAAATTTTGTACAAAAAACAATTTTAAAAAGCACCAAAAATATTGTCCCATACAAAACGTAATACTACATAACAAATAAAAAAAATATCAAATATATTGATAACTAATGCTAATAATTGCTTCCAGCAAACATTCATAAATTGAAAGGTGCCTGCTTTTATTTATTGCATTTCTTATCAAATTAAGGTTTCGTTTGGGATGCTTTTTATTGCTTTTTAAAACGGAATTGTAGTACAAATTTTTAATTTTTGTACTAAAACACCGTTTTCAGAAGCAATAAAAAAGTCGTCCCAACAGCATTCTTGCTACACTTTAAAAAATAATAAGAAAATTGTCCCAAACAAAAATATAATGCCAGCAATAATAAATAAATAAAAAGAACACATTTTTAATTCCTGCAACTTGCCAACCATTCCCTTCCCACCACATCAGAACCAAATACAGCCCATATTTTTCTTTCTTTCTATTCTCTTCTAACAAAACATTCTCTCATTTTCTTCATTAACAATACATGCTTCAGGTTGTGCTAAAAAGACTTTATATTCTAGCTATCAAGCTGTGCTCACAAGTCACGCCATTGCACACAGAACTAACTAGAATCTTATTTCTTCCAGTTAGTTATAAGAAGGAAATATATGAAGTAGAGGTAAGAGGAATAAAAAAAAATTTAAGTAAGTTTGGGAAATAATTCTTACATAGAAATAGGAATGCTTAGAGACTGTGGTGACCGGTGAGATGGTGAGGAAGGATGCACAAGCTAGCAACGATGAGTTATCGAATTTGAAACCATAGTCGATGAGTGGCAAACCGACGAACTTTCGAAGGAGTGCGAAGTTCATGAGAAGCACGATGTATGGAATAGTCCTCAGCAAGTGCGGCTTACATGCATTTTTCCAAGCAATAAGATGCAATTTCCTAGTTGAAATGTCCCCATGATACAAAAAATGAGCTTTAAGCATGTTAATCTGTTTAATACATGCCTTAGGTAAAATGACACCTTTAATCCAGTAAGCAATTGTGTTAGATATATAGAGAAATTTCAGAAGCTGAAGCCAGCCAACCAAGGAAAGGGCTTTGGATTTCCAATCATCCAGTAAAGAGTGAGCTTTAGCAATTAAGCTTTGAAAATCTAATATACCAAAATTTTTTGGGAGGAATAGGAACACTAGATATTTAAAGAATTCATAGACTCTGGGCAAACCAAGAATATCACAAAAATCATTAAACTCAAAAGAACTATGAGAGAACATAATGAAACTTCTAGAATAATTAATATTGAGGCCAGCCACATTGCCAAAACTAGAAAAAAAAATGCTATTAACAGATTGAATATTAGGTTGAACAGCCTTACCAAGAATTATGAGGACATTTTCATAAAGAAGATGAGAGATGCATATATTATCTCTGATGTATTCAGAAAAGGAACCATTAAGACGGCATAAAGAGAGTAATGGGAGAGGGGGCAATCTTGCTTGAGCTCAGAAGAAGAACTAAAGAAACCCTACAAACTTCAATTAATGTAAATAGAAAAGAACGTATCTTCAATACACCTTTTTAGCTCGGCAATAAATTTGTTAGGGAAGCCTTTAATAGCCATCCTCCAAAGCAAAAAAATTCTAGATACTGAATCAAAAGCTTTGAAAATATCAAAATTAGCACAAAAAATAAGGTTGTGAAAATCGGATCGGGCCCCAATCAGCCCAAATTCATAGCCCAACCACGCTAAATTCGCAACTCAACCCAACCCACATTTGCATTTTAATTCATATACTATTCATATACTACATAAATTATAGTTCTCAAGGAGAGTTTAAGCTAGTTGTCTTTACATAATATAAAGTTTGCACAACTTGCAACCAAGCATGTTATATAAAACAAAAAAAGCATGTTATGTGAGATAGTTTGTATATGTTACGGTTGAATTCATCTTCATATCTAATAAAAAATATTTTATACTTTTTAAAAAGATTTTAATAAAATGTATATTATTTAAAATTATTTAAAATAAATTAAATATTTTATAGAATTGGTTGGTTCTACCAAATTGGGATCGGGTTGATGATTTTAAAGTCTAACTGACAGTCAAAATCGGTTCGAGCCGGTTTGATGCAAACATGATTTTTAAATTTGACATAACTAGTAACTTGTTCTATTTATGATAAAACGGGTTAAATCGACCGATTTGGTCCGATTTTCAAAAAGTTCCAAAAAGACCATCCTTTGTATAATTTTTAAAATCAGAGAGAATTTTAGATGCAATAATAATATTATCATCACCCATCCTATTTTTCATGAAGCTAGCTTGAGACGGGTAAATAATAAAGAGCATGATAAGTTTAAGTCTTGCTACGGGCTATAATATTCGTGATAGTAAAATAAGATATTTTTTTTTGTCATAGCGTTGCATGGATATCCAACATACAAACAGGGAACTTAAAAACACAATGATTTTCACATAGAAATACTAAAAAAGGAAGAAAAAAAAATCACGAGGCCATGCATAGTCAGAATAATTCTACTATTGTTTGAGCATATTACAAAGATTGATCTGTCCTTAAACTTGAGGACGATCAAATTACAGTAGTCTAGGAAGTGGGTTGAACTTCGTGTGAATATTCGTGAGTTTATAATGATGACGGTTGGGTAGAAGTCCAACGGTGGTAGAATGGAATTCTAGCAGTTGTCGAGTAGAAGTCCGACGACGGTCGGTGGTTGAGCGGAAGTATGGCGATGGTCGATGGTCGGAAGGAAGATTGGCGAAGGTCGGTGGCTAGACGGAAGTCCGACGACGACCGATGGTCAGACGGTGGTTGAGGAGTCTTGTGGAAAGTGAGCTCCCATATTTCTTTTTCTCTCTTCTCTTCTTTCTCTTACTTCGCTCTCTCCTTTAGTGAAAAATAAGAGATCTATTTATAATTTTCTAAGAGTATCATGGTTAGTAAATAGGAAGAAAATCAAGTGCAAGTTGGGAGTATTTAGATGGACGATCAATATCAATTCCCTCCATCACATACCTTTTATCGAGTGTTTGAGTGTCTTAATGATGTCATAATTCGATCGACGATCTAGGGCTCTTTGGATTTGTCTCGTTGAGCTTCTCAATTCGACTATAAGCATGCTGAAATCAAACTTCGAATGGTTCCAAGTTTAATTTAGAAAGTTTCTAATTTGAATTCGCCTCGAGATTCATGCTTAATCAAGATGATTTTTTGATGATATATCAGTTACCCCCTATTTTTGGATATTAATGTCCATAGAACCCTAAAATATGTGTCGAAGCTTTTCAATTATTCAAATGCAAAATTATAATTTTAAGATAATTTCAAGGTGTGATTGCTCCTTGGACGCAACATAAACTTCTCATCGGGGCCGTGAACCAAGTAAAATGCCTTTAATTATAAATTTATCATGGGGTAGGTGTGTTGATTGAGATAAAAATTGTAGAGAAAATTCGCTCTCAAATTTTAAAATTACTTGAAATTGATTGTAGAATCTCCGTTTTAGCTCCGAAAATATCAAAATTGAATTCAAAATATCAAAAAATGATTACATGGATAAAAATGTCCAAATTGGATTGTCCAAGCAAAAATCATGCCCGAACGTGATTTGGCGACCGAATCGGTCGGCAGACCAGCGAGCCTGCAAGCTTGCCCCCCAGCGTGCATGTGCTGCTGCCCGACCTACCCGTGTGCTCACAATTGCTCGAGTAAAATACGTTTAATTAAAATTTTTGTACTAGAAAGCTGCTTTAAGAAGCAATGAGAAAGTTGTCCCAAATGAAACCTAAATCATTTTAAAATATGTATATTATTGTCCAACATAATAAACATTGGATGTTGAAGTCATCGTGTGGTTTGATAAAAAAATCAATAAAAAAAGTCAAAGGTAGGTTAGATGTGGGATATCGACTTGGTTGTTCTCTTACAAAGAGAGAAGATTAAATAAATGAGAAATTAAAAAAAAAAAAAAATACATTGTTGGTTGATGAATCTTAGACATTAGTTATCAACAAACATAGAATTTTGATTAATGACGAACATCAAAAGTTAGACAGTGGTGGACGATTGTCTTAGGTTCTGTTTGGGACAGCTTTTTTACTGCTTCTTAAAGCAGCTTTTTAGTACAAAAATTAAAATTTTTGCACTAAAAAGCGGCTATTAGAAGCAGAAAGAAAGCCGCCCCAAACGAAGCCTTAGTATTTTGTTAGATATAATGCGAGATAAGGTGATTATGAATATTTTCACTCGATTTTATTGCCTAAAGGATGTGAGGCATAGGTAGCAGATTGATGTTGAATATTGGTTGTCATCAAACTCCAAGAAATGTCATAAGTCTTGTAACAATATATGGTTAGATGGTTTTTTTTAAAAAAAAATTTTTTTTTTAATGAAAGATAAATATTTCAAAAAGATCAATGTTAGAGATCAGCGAATGAAAAATGTTGGGAACATCGGGCAATGGTAAAAAATTTATGCAAAGCAACATGCCAAAATGAATGTTGATGTTAATTGATGGTCAACATCATTCAATGGACTAAATTGAGCATTAGCATAAGTAGAAAATTGGCATAGGGCGACGAGTAACAATAGGCTTGTCAATGGTTGGCATTGAGCGACATAGTTAAGCACAAAGCTTTAAAAATCTCCCATATTTCTTCTTTTTTTTTTTAATTGTGAAACATCCCCTTCGAATATATAGATAAATTATTTATAGATTTTTGGAGGGCACCCTTATTACTTTATGTCATAATTTTGGAGTGTTCAACATACAATCTGACTCATCATCCTTTCATAGTTTTCATAGACATGATTGTGCACTCTTTTGATTTAGGCATTAGAATGTTCATTTTAATTATCAATACATACAATTAACATATTCTTTGACCCCTAATAGCTTAAGAGTGTTTAATTTTAGATTTAACTTTAATCAAGATGTTCATTTTAATTATAATCACATAAAATTTTCTAATTATCATAAATAGTGTTTAATTTTAGTTTATTTGGATTTGTATTCAGATGATTTTGAACTAATTATATTATAAAAGGGGTGTCAATATTTGACACGACACGAAAACCCGACCCGGAAAATCTGGGTTGGAATGTGTCAGGTTCGGGTTCGCAGATTCGACCCGTTTGAAAAAACAGGTCGGGTTCGAGTTGAACCAACGGGTTGCCGGGTCAACTCGAAACCCGTTTATTTTAAAAAAATTTGGATTTCCCGCCCGTTGCCCGCTG
>NW_021319500.1:2863031-2868877 GCF_001605985.2 Dendrobium catenatum | reverse complement strand
GGGTCAATATAAATGAAGTCCTTAGGCTTCGTTTGGGGCAGCTTTTTTTTAACTGCTTCTTAAAGCGCAATTTTTTAAAAAATACAAAATTAATTTTTGTACTAAAAAGCTGCTTTAAAAGAATGCACTGAAGAAAGCCGTCCCAAACAAAGCCTTAGAGGTCTATTCGGGAACTGCTTTCTAACTAGTTTTATTTTTTCAGAAACATCAAACACAATTTTTAATTTGGCTATTTTCTTTTTTAGAAATTTTCTTGATGAAAAACTACTTTTTATAATCAAAAGAACTAAAGTTAATTTTTCTCATAAACAATTTTAGAAATTAACTTATAAAAAAGTTTCTAAGCCATCCCAACTGACTTTATATAATATAAATCTTTTCAATTGTATAATTGCTTCTTTGTACTTAATATATTAATGGGCTTTTGTAAAAATACCAATTCAATATCAGAAGAACAAAAATTGATTGAAGACAATAATATTTGAATCAGCAATATTGGGCAGATTCTATTGGGCTGGGCTTCTTTTTGACCGTTATTATTTTATTTCATTAGCAAAAGCCCATAGCTCAGTTAAGCAACAATGGATCTGATAATGTGAAATATGGATATATATAACAATGCATCATACGCAGCGTGTTCTTTGATTACTTCAATAGAAAGAAAGCATATATGATTACCTAATTGTGATTATAATATAAAGGGGTGTCAATTTGGGATCATCCAGGGTCGGGTCAGGTCGAACCTGAACGTGACCGAAGGTCAAACGGGTTTAGACAATTTGAACCCCGGAACGCCCGCCCGGTAGGTAAACGGGTCGGAAATTCAACCTGAACACGACCCGCGGGTTGCCGAGTTGAGACCGAACACGACCCCGCAGATGACTTTTTTACTGCTTCTTAAAGCAGATTTTAATATAAAAATTAAATGTTTTGCACTAAAAAACTATTTTAAGAAGCAATAAGAAAGTCATTCCAAATGAAGCTTAATTCTCAATATTATTAGATTTATTTCCAGATAAATATAATAAATAAATAATTAATCATAAATATTTTAAGATAAATGTAATATATAAATCTCAAAATTATAAGTATTAGAGTATGATTGTGATAGCTACAACTTCTTATAAATGTAATTGTAAAGTTGTTGTAAGACTTTTTTTAAAGATGAGAAAACAATAGCTAAATAAAAACAATGATTTTATTATGAAAAACAAAATTATTAAAAAGTTGGTCTGAACCTATCCGAAATTTCAAATTTATTAATTTTTAAAAGAATAATAGTTTTTTTTTGTTTGAAAAAAAATATTTATTTTTTTAAATCCAAACTACCATCGGTGCACTTAAATGGCATGTACTATAAATAATAATAATTATTAATGAAAAAAAATTAATTAGTCCATACGAGCAAATTATATTTCTTTATGATAAACACAACATATATGAAAAAAAAAAAATCTCTACAATAACATATCATTGAAATTATCTTTTATCAAAAGTCACACAAATGAACAATAGTGTCCAACTAAAACATTAATTATGAGTGTCATAAAACCTTACCGACACCATTAAACTTAATGAAGCACAAAATATTTTATATGATTTGAAAATAAATCTATAAACGTGCATGCATGAAACCCTTTTCAATATAAGATTAAAAAAGTTTATTAATAGATAATTAACATTAATCTAGTCAATTAATATTAATCTCTATGGGACAATTACTATGATTTTCATGTGATAATCACCTAAACATTTTTATGAAATAATTAATTTTCATACTTTCAATAATAAAAAATTTTAAAGTACATGACTAATTAATCATCATTAAATATTTTTTTTCTTAAATTTATGTGCATTGACAATTTGACATTCACAAATTTCTTAGCATCAAACAAGTACATAAAATTTTGAAGAAAATTTATTAATTAATAAGAAAAAATTTCACATGAGAAGTTCATTATGAATAGTACATTAAAAATTTATTAATTGATTGAGATTAATGGATATTTAACATTATAAATTGTCAATTGATTTTAAAAGCTTAAATGTACTTAGCTGCAATAAATGTTTGGAGACTTTGCATATGATAATTACATAGATTATTAACTAGTCATAAAATTATAAATGTTCCTAAGAGTAAGTTGCATGCATGTCTTGAAAATTGACTTAGCCAATAAATTCATTTAGCAATAATTTAGAATCATGATCTTGGCATGTAATGTGTTTGCATATTTTTAATTTTTGTAATTGAATTTTTGGTTTTTTTTTCTCAATAAATGTTGATTTTGTAAAATGAGAATGAATCAAGTACTACTAATTTTATCCAATTCAAATCTTAGAACTGATAGCAAGTTCAACTTTTTTTTTTGGATCTACCCACCCATATTTTTATCTCTTACGCTAACATATATGCTATTAGTTTATCCATTTTTTATTGCATTATTTCAAATTATGTTTATAATTAAGATTTATTATTTTACTCCCCCATTATAAATGCCCAAGGACTTGTGTGTATTCAAACCATAGTACTTCGAATGACGAAAAAAGAAAAAAACAATGCAATTATAATTAACAAATAAAGTATTAAAAGTTTAGTTGATTTTCTCCCACTTTTCTTTAATCCAAACAAAGCATAAAGGATATTTTTTTCCTTCCATTATCCCCACATTATAACTATTTTATGTTCTATTCTTTTTTATGTTATCATACATCCATTTAATAATTTCATTCTGATATATTACGACATAGTAGCTTATTTTTAATACTAAAACTTGAAATTTAGACACCTAGATTAGAGCTCGTATGGCCTGATAAGCTTAGCTATAAGATTATCTTAGCTAAAACCTAATCCCCTCAGATGACATTTGTTGCCTCAATTTTGTAGGTATACATAGGTCACTTAGCAAATTAAGATGAAAATTTTGTCCATAAGCTAAAGCTAACCCTTAAGCTAAAATGAAGTCAAACCTAATTCCTTATTAATCAACTTTATTTCGACAAGGATGACCCTTGCTAGCCTAATAAGCCCACCACAGAGTGGTTAATTTTAGCTAAGGTTGTCCTTAAATTAATTACTCAATAGTTAAGAAGCAGATCCAAACACTCGGGTGAATTTGATGGGTTTTTTTTTTTCATTAGGGCTATCTTATGGCCTCCATTATCTTATCAATCCTATCATTTGTATCTACCATTTAACATCGCCTCCCTAGAGTTATCATATCATTCTTTAGGCTAGTGTTCCATCTCAACTCTCTATTATAGACAAATTTTAGCCTGTTGTCTTTGGCCCTAACAGTTGATGCCAAATGCTTACCCCTCAATGCAAACTACTTATGACCTCCACCAAGGATAATTTCCTTTGCACTTATATGTTTGACTATCAACCGATGATATCTCTTTGCTCGATATATGGTATCCCTATATTGATTGCCATCTTAAAGCCCAAGTGCTCAACATCATTTTCTTGGCATCATTTATCATATCACTCAATGATTGACATCTCTTTGCCAAATGACATCCTTACCTAGGCACTTAATATCTTCCCATCAATGCTATCTTTTTAAATTACCCTACACTTAACGATATCCCTATTTTGGAGATACATGTTGATGGATATTCTTTCCCATACAATAGACTAGTCTACTTATTATTCTTGCCTAGAGACTCCTACCTTGATTTTACCCTTCCTGCTTAGACCCTAAGCATGTTAGTCACTTTCCACTAAAATATGATAAATAAATAAAAAATATTTTATCATTTTTCTTATTCTTTCTATTGTTAAAAAGACTTGCTATGTAATATACTGTTTGAGAAATTCTCTCAATGCAAAGTGTCATTTACTAGGATTTATGGTTTTCTTATCCTTTTTCCTACCTTAATTGGGGCAATAAAGTAGATCTTGTGGCCTTCTTCAAGGGCTAGAAAATTTGATATTTACTTAGTTGGCAACTCACAATCCATAAAGACTTCCTTCTTAGTTCTTCTCTCTATTAATAAAGCCAATAAACTAATCATTAACTAAGATATAATATTTTATCCATATTCTCTAGAAGTAAGCAATTGGACTTATAGTAGAAAGTTTAGGTTAGTGGAATCCAACTCATGGAGGGCTTAGACATGAATGAACATAGATGAGAGGCTAAAGGACATAAAATAAGTACTTGAAAGTTAATCTTTGTAACTAGATTTACTTGAATTTTATTGTTCATTTAGCTATTTATAGATTGGAATTAAATAAAAATTGATAATAGATGTAATAATCAATCATATATTTTGGTGTATGTTCTCCATCAAACTTAGACCTTTAAATATCACCTTGTTATTAGTTGTAGTTGTACAATTGTTTTATGATAAAAATCTTGAATTATAATATAATAATTATATTAATTTTTAATATTTTTAAAATGCATTGCTCATAAGCTGATGAATCTAACTAGGGCTAACTGAAATTTAGCTCATGGGCTATTCAAGCTTAGCTTATGTTATATTTATTGAGTTGAGCTTAAGCCATCTCTTAAATTAGCTTGTTTTTTTTTTTTTTTCCAACTTTGAATGATTGCTTTCCATTTTATAGTTGAAAGGCAATGCCACTCAATTAAGAGTATGTTTGGGACGGCTTTAGTATTTTATAAAGTTATTTGTAAAGTTGTTGCATAGAAAATAACTTTACTATTATGTAATCGATTGCGCTAACCACAAAATCCTTTCTTCTTCTATCTTTTATCCTCCCATTCATGGTTGCCCGGCGACTTTCGTCTCTATCCTTCCATCTACCAAAGAATCCTGTAATAATTCGATGCCGAATCGGTTAATTTTCTCTGATAAGCACCTGCCCCGTAGGATTTCTCGGTTTCGAAAATTTCTCAACTGAAGTCAGTAAAAAAGAGTGGATCGTTGTTATTTCCTGGATCATCTGTGACACGTCTATTGCCTTCGGCACGATCATGATGCACGCACTGAATAATTCTCTAAAATGAGTATAGTTATGATTTTATATTACTTAAAAGATATTTCATGAACTAACCACACTAATTGGCCTCGATAATCTGTTCATACTTGGACTAAGTTTAACTGCTGTCAAAATATTTTAGATTAGAACAGCTTATATTTTTTTGAAATTATTTATGTTTAACTTTATTCGTCTAAATAAGAAAAAAACTTTTTTAACTAATTTTAAGATTTGCCGAGTTACAAATAAAACCCACTTGATTATTTTAAGTCAATCTAAAATATTTAAATATAAATATACAAAAACCATTAATTTATTTCACCCAAACATTTTATTATTAGAAATCCATTAATTAAATTTAAACTATGCAAAATATATATATTTATAGGTTTTTATAATGTTTAAATGATCATAAATAAATTTATTACTTTTTATTTAATTCTATTTAATCCATTATAATAAAATATAAACTAAAAAAATGTCTAAATATATATAATATTAGTAGTATATATTATATTATAATATAATATATAGTATATAATATATATATATCATATAATCATTATATTATATTGATTAATTACAAGAAATTCCATCCTATTATATATTATTATTTTAATTCCATAATTATTTAAAAAACTTCAAAGTTGGTCAATCATGAGCGAACTCGAATCCGAACTGACAACCATTAACGAGTTTATTACGTCCTCTGACCGAGTAAGCGTCTAGTCAGTCAGAGGGATTTGTTACTCAATTGTTGTCGGTATTGGTTGTTATGCTAGTTTTGTATTGATAATAACGAAATTCCGCTTTGTGGAAGATCATACACGAGCAATACGGTAAATCCAAAAAAAACCGGTTTTTCTAGAAAAAACTCGGTATTTTTGGGATATCGGTA